>NC_072792.1:0-32500 GCF_028583425.1 Eublepharis macularius | reverse complement strand
GTCATGTTCTATGGTGCATTCTCAGGTTATTTGGACTCATTGATTCCCACTATTGACCTCTATAAACAGAGAATGATCCCTAGAACTTGGGTTGCCAACTCCAGGCAAGGTAATACCTGGAGATTCTGGGGATAGAGCTTGGGGAGGGCGGGTTTTGGGGAGACTGGAGCTCAGTGGGTAGACTTCCATAGAGTCCACTGTCCAAAGTAGCCATTTTCTCCAGGAGAACTGATCTCTGTCACTTGGAGATCACTTGTAATTCCAGGAGATCTCCAGCTACTACATGGAGGTTGACAACCCTACCAAGAATCCACACAACAGAGATCGACTGCTGCACATTGCAAGGAAAGATGAATATGGTAACCCAGCTGTCTTTTAGAGAATTTTGCCCACCGTTGCTCATCTTCTAATTGGGGACAACCTGGTAAGTTTCTGAAGAACCCCCCTGTATCCACTGGACGCCATTTGCAAACCATCGGTTTAAAAGCAATGATTGATTCACAGCCAGTGGATATAGCGACAGAGATGGCTTTAAAAGGGATCAGCCAAATTCATGGAGGAGAGACATCTGGTGACATCGGAAGCCAGCAGCTGGCACTTCGGCAACTAAGAAAAGTTGGCTCTATAAAGTGCAAGCAGGTAAGCCGGTGGACTGAACCAAGTGGGAAGTTTTCCTACACAGGTCCTATTGAATGAAAGGGAGCCCTGCCCAGGTCTTCTGGCCCTCCCTCTCCAGGCTTTGGCTCTGGCCCTCTCCTTCTGGAGGCTCTGGAGATGCAGGAAATGGACAGGAACTCTTAAAGTTCTCCTGGTCTGATGGCTCAAGGGAACTTGAATGGAAGTCTGGCAACCGGCAGAAGGGATGGCGATAAGAACATGGGAAGCTGCAATGTCCCCAACATTGCTCCATCAGTTCTGGAGAAAGGCTTCCGTTTCCAGGGATTCCTGTAGCGACCCTTTGTCACTTCCGGGCTTTATTTTGAAGTGCTATAGAGACATTTGTAACATCGCTGCATTTTTCTTCCTCCCATTGCCGCTTGGAGTGGCAGCAGGCAACAGAGCTTGCCAGAGCGAGGCATCCCACCGCAGCTGTTGGTAGAGTTGCCAGGTGTCCAGTTTCGAACTGGGCCGCCCAGTATTTGCCCTTCCTGAAATTACTGGACATGTAAACATTCAGCATTTTCTAATTAAGTAAGCCTGCAACCACCTCTGTCAAGCTCCATGCATGTGCCCTCTCTTTCTTTTTGAGTAAACATTATTTAGATTCTGTGGTAATTCTCCCAGTGAATTCATCAAGTGAGTTAAGCATATGCTGTTTCTCTTTCAGGACAATGGGGATTTTAATGTGCTTAGCTTGGAATGGGTTGTGTCTCGTATTGTGCCCCTTTTGTACTGTACAAAATCTAATTTGCTAGACTATCTGCGTGATCTTATGCAGATTTATATTGGGTTTTAGTTAAGGCGCGTTCACTAAACGCAGAACGCTCTCATCCAAGTTAGAGAACCATTAACTGTTTATTTATCTAAAGAAATATATTTACATAAGTTTAGTGGAGAGAAAGAACTAGTAACTGATCTAACTAGCTGGGATTGCTTTAAATTGAAAGTAGGCCATCTCTCTCAGGAGGAGACACCATGCTGCCTCGCCTAGTGCATGCAGGGAAGAAGAGAGAGAGGAGGAGGAGAGAAGGGAAAGGAAGGAAATTCCCTTGTCAGGAAGGAGACTGATAGCAGCCTATCTATCTAACTGACTCTACGGTTGTTGCCTTCCTTCTTCTCTGCTGGCCGTCCTAAAGGCCTGACCAAGAGACATCGCTAGTCCCATCTTCTAACAATTTACTCCTTTCTAATGATTTCAGTGGGTTTAGACTGCAGTAACTGCATAGGATTGCAATGTATATTATGTTAAATGTAATCATGATGGTAGGTTTGTTTTAAAATTTAGGACTGTGTAACTACAAAGCTACAATAGATTTGTTAGGCTTTAAGGTGCCACAGGATTCTCCGGCCTAGTTCTCATAGATATCGTAAACCTGGGTCTGGACTGTATTACTTCCAGATTCAAAATGGGGCACTCTTTCATATTCAAAAAGAAACAACAAAAAAGGCCATTTCTACACATCTTTAAAATAGCACAATACTCTCGGAAGGCTGCCGGCTTCCTTGTGTGATTTTTGACACCATCCGTTTACAAAATAGAGGCAGGTAGTGATGAAGGCGCTTTTGTGGCCGCCTGCCTCCATTTTGTAAGCAGATGGTGTCAAAAATCATGCAAGGAAGCCGGCAGCCTTCCGAGAGTATTGTGCTATTTTAAAGATGCGTGGAAACGGTCATAGAGTCAGAGTATTATAGCGGCTAGAGTGACAGACTAGGATCTGGGTGATGCAGATGTTCTCCACTCTGCCATGGAAGTTCCCTGGATGACCTTGTCTTCTCTGCTGTAAAAAGTAGAGATGGGCACGAACCGAAATACAAACCAAAATTAAGCACAAACCAGGCTGGTTCGTGGTTCACAAACCACGGTTCGTCAGATTCTATTTCTGACAAACTGCCACGAACTTTTAGGCTGGTTCATTGGTTAATTTTTTGGTTCATCACTGCAAACAGTCTGGTGCCAATCGATCAGTTTCCTAGGCAACAGACGATGGACTTCCTGCAGACTTTCTGCTGGCCCAGAAGTGACCTTCTGCTGACCCGGAAGTGATGATTTTCTGACCTGTATGTGACGTTTTCACGAAGCAAAAAAAACGGTTCACAAACCAGGGGCAGGTTCATGAAAGTTTGTGGTTCATGAAATTTGACGAACCGCAAACCACATGGTTCAGGTTGTTTTCGGTTCGTGTCCATCTCTAGTAAAAAGCCACGCAGCATGTCTGGACAGCGGGGAGCGTTGCATGTCTGTCTCTGTGTGTGTTACTTTCATGATTAGCAAGATATCTCTCTTTGTCCAAAGTTGAGAATGGCTCCCAGATGCCTACCTTCTTTCTCTCTCCATTGAGAGAGATTCTCTTTCTTGCCTCATTGTCTTCCAAGGATGAGGATACACCTTTCCAGGGCTCCTGCTATGGAGGCCTAATCCATTTACCCGCACGCAAGTGTGATGCCAGAATAGCTGGCCATGCCCAATAGGGAAAGTTCAGTTTTAGATTAGGAGTCTTTCTTCTGTCTTCTACAAGAAAATGCTGTGAATGGAATCAGCATCAATAACATGTAAGTTTTATCTTTTCTACAGTATTTATCTAACAGCCTTATTACTACAGGTTGGAAAAATCTGTGTGGGTAACTCTGCTAGCAAGCAAAATAAATATTTCCAATATTTCCCTGGGATTTCTGGTATGTTCAAAGCCTTGACCATAGCAGAAACCATGGGAAGCACCTCTTCCTCTGCGGAGTCCTCTTCCCAAGCACAGGTAGGGCTAGGGCAAGCTGTCATGTCTGTACCCCTACATCCATGTCTTTGTTCCAGGGGCTGAACAATTGCTAATACTGTGCTTTGAATTCATATTACAAAGGCTATAGTCATCACTTTCGTTTCTCTCCCTCCCAGCCTGAGAACACAGCCGTGTAATCTCTTTCTTTGAAGCTCACTGAAATGACCTTGTACTGTCTGAAATGTTACCATTTCTGTTATGCCTCTTTCTGTCTTGTCTAGCTGATGTATAAACTCCAGCAGAAATTCCCAGACTTCTTCCTGTGCAAACTTGTGGTTGTGGGGAGGAGGGAAATGTTTGAATATTAAGAGCTATGCTGTTCCCAAGTCTCTATTCCTATCAAGGAAGCTGTCCTGCTTGGAGGATTTCTTGCTTCTAAGGGCCAAGCTACAAGTGACGAATGACACTTGAACGGCAAGTGGATCGAGTGGAGAGCAAGTGGAGGGCAAGTGAACAGGGAGGAATATACTTGCCGTTCAAGTGTCATTTGTCACTTGTAGTTTGGCCCTAAGTAATTCTATGGACATATATATGGAAATGATTTGATTTCTAAATAAAAAGTCATTTAACCAAGATCCTGTGTCTTGCTGCAATGGTCCAGGGATCTGTCTACCGTATCCTGTCATCCACAGCCTGATACAAGCTCTGTCACTTCCCAAACATCCTTTTCTCCTCCATTTATCCTCACAACAACCATGTGCGGTAGGTCAGGCTGAGAGGATGTGACTGGTCCATGGTCACCAAGTATTCTTCCCTAGCAGACTGGAGATTCGAACCTGGGTCTCCCATTCCGACAGTAAGCAAGATACAATGCTGGGTCTCTCTGGAGACCTTTTGTTGGTGTCAAAGGCTGCAGTTATCTAACTTGCAAAAGTCAATTGCCATAAAATAATTAGTTTAGCACTGGCCCTGCTCTCAATGCAGATGAGATATATGTCACTGTATTTTTTATACTTCTTCTACCTCTGATACCAGCAAAGGAATTGATATGCGTAGAAGGTGAGATGAGCTTTCCATTAGAGTGAAGCAGATGTATAGTATAGGGTTTGCACTGAAAGGTGATCATTTAATTTTGCCTTTTCCTAAAGAACTCATAATTCATAAATGTTAATGATGCAGGGGAGTAAATGGGTTTCCTCCAGAGAAGGATTAGACTTTATACCAGACTGTATATTTGTTGGACGTAGTTGCCTTCTGATTTTATTATCACACACACACACTTAATGAGTTTTTAAAGGTGATTAACTCCTTTGGTGGCAAACATGTTCCTTTTCAGAAATAATCCATATTTGCAGCATGCATAGACCAAATCTACGATTTCATTTCTTAATTCAGCATAATCAAAAACATAATCTAAAGAAACGTAATTTCATTACAGAAAATCTGTATAAAATATAATAAAATTAGAGTAACCTCTCATTAAAAAAAATTAAACAACTATTCTTTTTCCACCTCTGAAATCGAACTCCAGGAGATCTTCAACCACCTTATCTGAAAATCATCGCCAGCTTCAAACTCCTTATGTATCCTTATTACATTCATTCATTTTACACATTTTCCAGTTTCCCCACAAAGATTCCACTGGACAATTTAGTGGTTTCCCAAGCTACAGAAGTATTTAACCGTGCAACTGTAAAGGTAATTTATAATCTAAATTGTGCTCTTCCACTAGAATCCTAATGTAGTTTATTAGCACAAAGACTTCCATACACAAAACAATCCTGATTAATAGATTAACTAATATTTTCATTGCTATGGATTTTTATAAAGTGACTGGGTTGAGGAATTCTCAGTGGAAAGAGTGTAGATGTCAGCTGTATTCCTCTTCTCCCAGCAATTCCTCCTGAGCTTCAGAAAGTTGATTCCTAGGGTCAACATGATCTGCGTGAACTGACAGTCATCTGTTCAAGGGGGAATGCAGTGAGAAGGAATAACGATAACGATAACAACAACAACAACAACAACAACAACAACAACCAATTTATATACCGCCCTTCGAGACAACTTAATGCCCACTTAAAGCAGTTTAAAAAGTGTGTTGGTATTATCCCCACAACAGTCACCCTGTGAGATGAGTGGGGCTGAGAGAGCTCTGAGAGAGCTGAGACTGACCCAAGGTCTCCCAGCTGGCTTCAAGCGGAGGAATGGGGAATCAAACCTGGTTCTCCAGATTAGAGTCCTGCCGCTCTTAACCACTGCACCAAACTGGAAGAAAGAAGAGGGATCACTCCTTCCCCCTATTCAGTTTGTGGAGCTGAGCTTATAGAAGAGGGACAATTTTGCCCACTCCTCCTTCCCACTGCCACCCCCTGACTCACATGGCTTTTTGTCCATGTCTGTTCATGTTGGTCAACTTTCTCAGGTTTGGAAGAGACTGCTAGAAGGAGGAAATGTAGCAGAAATCCACGTGAATTTGCTTCTTCCGGTAACAGATCACTGGATCCAACACACAATTTCAGAATGTTCCTCATTTGATGTATGTGGTTTGGAAATCTTATCTATGACTGAATTTCACAAGCCAGTAGAAGAACAATACTTGGATTTAATCCTGTTAGTGACATTCAGACAATTCAATGGAATAACAACAATAATAACATTCAATTTATATACCGCCCTTCAGGACAACTTAACACCCACACAGAGCGGTTTACAAAGTGTGTTATTATTATCCTCACGACAATCACCCAGTGAAGGGGGTGGGGCTGAGAGAGCTCTGAGAGAGCTGTGCTGGACCCAAGGTCACCCAGCTGGCTTCAAGAGGAGGAGTGGGGAATCAAACCTGGCTCTCCAGATTAGAGTCCTGCTGCTCTTAACCACTACACCAAACTGAATTCCACTGATGCCCCAAGCGTATTCAGATGAAATTTTGAAGCGCTCTGATTTCATAATGAAGCCTCATGTTCTGTACTTAGCTTGAGGCCCTAAGTAAGAAGTACCCATTTTATTGGAAGGCACTAAAGATAAGAACATATAACCGTAGTTTTAGTATTTTGGTTTTTGTTTGTTAATGCGGAATCAGGCTTCAGGCTGTGGCCAAAATTGCTGTACCAGGAAAGGAAAGGAAAGAATAAGAAGATAAGAAGAGCTCTCTGGCTCAGACCAGCGATCCGTCTAGTCCAGCATACTGTCTCAGGGCCAAGCTACAAGTGACAAATGACACTTGAACGGCAAGTGTATTTCTCCCTGTTCACTTGCCCTCCACTCAATCCACTTGCCAGGCAAGTGTCTTTCATCATGTGTAGCTTGGTCCTCACACAGTGGCCAACTGGTTACTCTGGGGGGCTAACAACAGAGCATAGAGACCAAGGCCTTCCCCTGATGTTGCCTCCTGGCACTGGCATCCAGAGGTTTACAGGTACGCAGCTCTGCAGTGGTCACACAATTCAGGTGAATGACAAAATGCAACATGGCAGTCTGACATGGAAGTACCACCCTTAGGCTCCGCCATTTTGAAAAATGGTGGCCATTTTCACACGTGTCCTGGGAGATCGCACAAACTCACGACATGAAGCGTCTTCCTAGCACCATCTCCCAGCACAATCCCCTTTAATGGCCCGATGACATCAGAAAAAGCGCCATCAAACGGGATCGTGCTGGGAAATCGCATTAGGAAGACGCTTCTATGTCGTGTGTTTCACGCGATCTTCCAGGCACATGACCGTGTGAAAGTGGCCAGTGTCTCAAAGAAACACCTTTTGGATTTTTTCCCACCCATTGAGGCCAACAAGAGCATCAATATGGTGCACCTATTCTTGAGGGCACCTATTCCTGGATTTAGCTAAGAACCCAGCACAGGGCTTTGTTGCAAGGACCGAACATTCAGAGGAAACCATCTTTGGGTAGCAGGAGTTCTCTTCACCAGCCTGACTACGGATGTGGAGGAAAGTAGGACACAAATAGCAAAAAGTTGGAGAGTGAAGCAAATGGACCGGAAACAAGAACAAACTTTACGTAATGGGAAATGACTGCTCTCATATACTCTTTTACCAGGGTAGAATGTCTCAGCGGCAAATGCTTTCACTCCTACGTTGCTCTAAACACATATACTCCTAAAATATATTTTTTCCAGCATTTAGAATTAATTTCAGTTATAGGTTTATCAGTTCCTTGTTATGGTCCAGAACTTGCATTAAATTCTGTGATCCATAAAACTTTTTTTTTTCTTTTTGAATGACACATAGTTTAGTTTTTCATTTAGAGGCTATTAAAGTGTTCACAAAAGTTATGTTGGGAAAAAATGATTGAAAGCACTAAAACACTGTACAGAATATAAAATCCGTTCATAGGCTTTTTATGACACATGAAACACAAGTCTTAAAGGTTTAATGTTACTGACTTTTATACGGGGCTTTTTAATTCTTGATTCCAGTTATGGTTCTGCAAATGAACTGTGACATTAAAAAAGAATCAGGCTGGAACTGCCGGCTCGGCTTCAAGAGGTGCCTGAACTGGTCATAAAGGATTCATGCATCCTGCTCTGACCTCTCCACTGATAGCCGTATCATAGATGTGAGCTTTGGGCACCCAGTCAGACTGACCCAAAAGCCTGTTAAGGAGTAATGCCCCGGATTACCCTTGCATTTAATCCAGATTTTTAAAAATTTCATTACTTATACCTCCATTTCCACATCAAACAGTGCCAATTGCGTAGTGCAGGGGTATAGCACCTGCTTTGCATGTAGAAGGTCCTCGGTTCAATCACAGTTATCTCCAGGTAAAGATATCAGGTAGCCAGTGCTGGGAAAGTCCTTTCTCTCATCCTGGACAGCTACTTCCAATCACAGAATATTATACTGGGTGAGATGGGCCAATGGGCCAATGGTCTGAATCAAGAGAAGGGATGTGAATCAAAGCTGCAATTCAGTACTTGGCACAAATGTAAGATACAGGACTGTTTCCTTATTAATGGATATTCTATGGCAGTGCTGTCCATGGAAGCCATGATGCCCAGGAATATCTTTCCCAGCATCCATGTACTTCTTCTCCTAAGCATCTCTTCTTCAAAGCAGAGAGTTTCCTCCACCAGAGCAAGAACAGACCAGGAGGCATCAACTTTGTGCATGCAGAGAACATCCATTCGAAAATTCCCACCACCATCATCAAAACGATGCTTGGCTTGGAGCGTCTTAACATTCTGTAGAACGCTCCGGCGTTTTGTGATGAGACCCAATTTATAATCGGTCCCACCTCATGGCAGTAATTTTGCTATGGCACCCACTACTTATTCTCAAAAGTCAACAAGAGTCCATGGGTTGAGGACTTCTGCCCTAAAGTCTGACATGGAAGGAGCCTCTGTTGGACTTGTCAAAAGTCAAGATAAAGCAGACGACGTGCTGAAGCCCACCGAGTGCAGATATATCCTAGTCGGGGCAACTCTACAAGCTGCTTCTTTTGCAACAGGCTGTGTGGCAACTTCCTGTATGGAGGAAGTTTTGCAACTTCCTGTATGGAGGAATTTCACAGTATCAGGAAGTTACTCAGAGAGGAAATGCAATCTACATTACTTGCGGCTTCAGTTCTTCTATCTTGAGAGCCAGCGTGGTGCAGTGGATAGAGTGTCAAACTAGAATCTAGGAGACCCAAGTTTAAATCAACACTCCACCATGGAAGCTTGGGCCAGTCAGTCTTGCTCAGCCTGTTCTACCTCACAGGTTTGTTGTGAGGATAAAATAGAGGAGAGAAGAACAATGTACGCCCCTTTGGGTCCCCATTAGGGAGAACTGTAAGGTATAAATGACCTAAGTGAATAAATGTCTCCTTAAGATGTTGAAAGATTTATATGAGTCCTTCAGTACATTTTTTCACATAGTAAATTCACAGTTGGATATTGGGGGTCTAGAAGGCCTCTCAGCCCTTCAACTACAATACTTCAGTGCTAGGGAATTTTAATTTTCTTCCCGCTTTCCAGCCAATATTTCCACTGTGAACGCACTGTGGGATGTGGTTATACAAATGTCATACAGCCTGAGATAATGTATGTGAAGTGCTTTGTATTCCATAGCAGGCTAAGAGGAATGAAAAGAGCCATTATTATTCTTAGGGAAAGACCCATTAATATGGCAGGTGAGGTGCCTGTGGAGGAAGAGTTTGCGGCTTGCAAAGAAGGAGCACTTCTTCAGGTCTCACTTGCCTTCAACAGCACGATCCTCAATGGTGATGGTTAGATGGCCAATTTCGAGGGTGAAGGGAAGACTTTGCCTGCACCACAACTTGTTTCGTTGTACGTTTTTAAATATTTAAGGAGCTTTATTGGTTTTCAAGTTGTATGTGTTCTATACTACTGCATTAACTGTAATCCGCCCTGAGCCTGCTGATGTGGGGAGGGCGGAATATAAATCGAATAAAATAAATAAATACTAAATACACTTCTGAAAAGAAATGCTTTCCTTTTTTTCCCCATTGCAGCAAGTGGCAACCATTCATTTGTATGGGAGAAATAAAGGGGTGCACATTCAGGGGAATTGTTGGGATGGGAACGCTACCTGCCCCCTGCCTTGGTGACTTCAGACAACGAGAATGAAGCCTGTGCTGATCTGCATAGCCCCACCCCTTCATTTGCATGGTGACTTCAGACAATGAGAATGAAACCTGTGCTGATCTGCATAGCCCCTTCATTTGCATAGTCCCCACCTGGATTCTGCTTCTTGGTCATGCTAAAGTATAATGGAATTTTGAGAAACTGCCAAGAGAAAATAATACACGGAGAAGAATGAGACTCCTGGGGAAGGGATCCCACCCTTTTAATTTCACTTTTCCTTTACCTTCATGGCAGCTGTTTCACACCTGGTTTGCCCCACCTCTTTCTCTTACTTTCCCTGCCTCTGCCTTCACCTCCTCCTCCTCCGCAAGGCTCACCAGGTGGTGGCATCTTTCTCAACCCCGCCACTTCCTATTTGTCCTTACATTCCTGCTGCATCTCCAGTCACTGCCCATTAGCTCACTTGCTGCACTATCTCCTGTGCCTGCCTGGCTCACCTGGCAGCACACCTCCTTACTACCTTCTCCTTTCCTCCATCACCATTGTCTCTGCAGCAGAATTTCCTCCTGGTACCCCTAACCAGCAGTACTTTGGAGCTGTTCCTGTTGGCTTTGACTGTTTTGTTTATTGGGTTGCTAAGCAGCCCACAAAACGGCGGCTGAGATCTTGCAATGTCATCTCGCAAGATCTCAGTATTCCCGCCACCATCACCAAATTCACTTTTTAATTTTTAAAAAAAATAGAATTAACTTCCCCCCCCCCCATGTTTGGATTTTTGTGCAAACCTTGGGGCTGTTCTAAGTTTGTACACACAGGCCCCAGTCTGTGACAGGACTGAATATGTGGGTTTTGATCTGTACTTTGTGGACTGGGTTCAGAATGTGATATAAGATAATATTCTTGTTATGTGCTGCAATATGATAATGGTGAGGTATTCCCAGTCAGACATGGCCTCACAATATTAAGAAGGCTTATGAATATGGCTATGCCATAAACCTCTTCTCTGCATGAGTTTCAAACACAAAATACTGCCCAAGCAGGCAAAAATATAGAAGCCAGTTCCCAACTGGGGGACAGAAGGTTGCTAGCATGTGAGATGACAGGCAAGGCCAGCTCTCACCCCCCACGCTCCAGAGTTGTTCATAGATCCTAAGACAAAGGGTCCTCCCGGAGTTCCTAACTTAATCACCGCAACATACCCTACTGGCCTTCCCTTTCCCACTTCCTATTCTTAGGCAACTCAGGGCTCTGATAGCCTTACCCACCCATACAACCACAGGTCATCAATCATCATTGATAACTTTATTTCCACCCGAGAAGTCCGTATCAAACCTTCCTAGTTTTTTGTCCCACTCCAGAGACAGTCTGCCGGTTTATTGTCACATCATGGAAACAGCTTCCCAATCCTTTGTCCCACCTCAGGAACCACCATTAAGTCTTTATTTTGGGCAGAAGATGCAATCTTGCCCCTGGGTATCTTCCACAGTATAATCGGACTGCCCAATGCCTCATTCAGTGTGTGTGTGCGTGTGTGTGCGTGTGTGCTTAGAACCCACTTGTGCACTCTCGGACTGCATGCCTGAGCCCCTCTTCCTCTTCTTGCCGTGGAGTGCTGGTCACTACAGCTGCTCTCCCTTGGGTGCCCTCTGTCTTCTGCAACTGGTAAATATAACCCAACTCTGCAACTCTAAAAAAACCCTTTTGATTAAACACTTGATTCTTCATTGAAAGGATTCTCTAGAGGAAAGGATCCTCATATACATAGGTGCAAAAGATCCCAGTTACCCACCTCTCTCAGCCTCTCCTTACATGCTAATTCCCCCAACTTGCAATTTACCCTCCTCATTGGGTAAGAGGGGACTGCCAAAATGGTACAAGCAATAAGCAACACCATATAACACGAAGGAAGAAAACCAAACCACGCTGGCATGAAGTCAGGTCAAAAAAGACTTACCTTTTGCACCAACGAACAAGAAAGGCTTTTTAACTCATCAGCATCCAGATATTAATAACAACAACAACAACAACATTTGATTTATATACATTGTATGTTTAGGCTTACTAGTGTTTTAACTCTAACTCAGTTGATTGTTCACATAAGAAGGGTACCCAAAATATTCCTAACCAGCACTGCTTTAGAGGAAGGGTAGATAATGGTGGGGCATATATTTGTGCCATTAGTTGCATTTACAATGCATTAGGGCTGAGTAACCTTCAATGGACTGAAAGGGTGTAACTCTGCTTAGGATGGAACTGTGTCAGGCTACATCACCTCCTAGAAACAGACATAACAAATACGACTGGGTTCCGCAATGGGATGCTAGTAATGATCTTTTGGTGGACGGTGCAAATAGGGCCGGAATCAATCATTTTAAGAGAGCTGAAAATAGTGCAACAGAATCATCATTGCTACGTACACGTTTTGGGGGGTGCTACGTTTTGGGGGGTGGGGGGAATCCTATTTAGCTAATGGAAAACTATTGAGAGTCCAAAATATCCACCCACAAAATAGTTGTTAACTGTGCCTCTGCATGAATCATTGCTAGGGGTGTGCAACATGAAACTCCTGCAATGAAGATCTATATGGAAATCATTGTTTCAAATCATTACCTTGATTCTCCGGAATGGTAACACAAATCCAAGATGCTTTTAATAACCAATGACTCCCCACCAAGTCCCCCATAGGGAACAGTAGATGTACAATTACAGTGACAGGGGGGGCATGTTCAGGGCCCGATAGAAGTTAAACTCTTTGTCCAATTTGCTTGAAACTTGGGGGTGCTTTGAAGGGCAGGTTGAAGACACTCCACTGTAATTTTGATGGGATTTGGCTGAAAAACAACTCCATCTCACCCCCCACCCCAATCCCCCATCCTACTATATAAAAAGCAAAGTGTATTCAGGACAACTCACTTCCTACCCTGGTGCGCCTCCAGAGGGCGCTGCTGTGAAGGGAAGCCCAGATGAGGCACCAGACCTCCAGAGAGTGTGCAGTGGTGGGAAGCCCAGACCAGGATCAGGCATGGAGCATGCAGCAATGCCTGCCCTCTGCCTTCACCCAGCTGGGATCAGGAGTGGAGAAGGTGGCAATGCCCACTCCTTGCCTTCACCCAGATGGGATCAGACATGGAGCAGGTGGCAATGCCAGCCCCCCCTCACCCAGCTGGGATCAGGAGCAGAGCAGGTGGCAATGCCCACCAACTGCCTTCACCCAGCTTGGATCAGGTACATAACAAGTGGTGATGCCCACCCCCTGCCTTCACTGAGCCAGGATCAGGAGTGGAGCAGATGGCAGTGGCCACCCGCTGCCCTCATCCAGCCAAGATGAGGTGCAAAGCATAAGGCAATACCCCCCCTTTTACCCAGCAAGGATCTGGCATGGAGCAGGCAGCAATGCCTGCCTTTCTTTCACCTGCTCAGGATCAGAAATAGAGCAGGAGGCAATGCCCATCCCTCTTTACCCAGCTGGGATCAGGCACGGACAAGGAGGCAATGCCCACCCCTCTTCACCCAGCCAGGATCAGGCGTGGAGCAGGCAGCAATGACTGCCTTCCATTCACCTGCTCAGGATCAGGAGCGGAGCAGCTGGCAATGCCTGTCTCCCTTCACCCTGCTGGAATCAGGCATGGAGCAGGTGGCAATGCCTGCCCCCTGCCTTCACCCACATGGGATCACATGTGGAGCAGGTGGCAATGCCAGCCCCTTTCACCCATCTGGGATCAGGAGCAGAGCAGGCAGCAATGTCCACCCATTGCTTTCACCCAGCTGGGATCAGGCACAGAGCAAGTGGTGATGCCTGCTCCCCCACTTTCACTTGGCCGGGATCAGGAGTGGAGAAGGCAGCAATGCCCACCCTCTGCCTTCATCTGGCTGGATGAGGCACGGAGCAGGAGGCAATGTCCACCCCCTTCACCTGGCCAGGATCATGTGTGGAGCATGAGGCAATGCTTGCTCTCCCTTCACCTGCTCAGGATCAGGAGCGGAGCAGGTGGCAATGCCCGCCCCCCTTCACCCTGCTGGAATCAGGCTTGGAGCAGGTTGCAATGCCTGCCCCCCCTTCATCTGGTCAGGATCAGGCGTAGAACAGGCAGCAATGACCTCCCTTCACCCAGCCGGAATCAGGCACAGAACAGGAGGCAATACCTGCCCCCCTTCACCCGGCTGGAATCAGTAATGGAGCAGGTGGCAATGTCTGCCCTTGCCTTCACCCAGCCGGGATCAGTCATGGAGGAGGAGGCAATGCCCACCTGCCCGCCCTCCCATTTTTAGAGCCCATTGCATTTTTTCTTGCGACGTTACTATGTTTCTTGCTTTATTACTAGTGGGGAATAATGCAAAATCTGCCAGTCTCATTCCTTACTTCATTAAAGAGAATCCAAAGAAGAATCATGTCAAATGGATAGTTTTCAGTCACTATAGGAAAATGAAATGAATTCAGACCAGGGAGTATGCTTATGTTTGGTTTGGAGCTATCCTGCTAGACAGCTGACATTTTAGAAATCAGTAGTGAGATGGGTGGTTGCATAGAGAGGGACCAACTTTGAGGGTCTGTAAAATCAACTCCCTTTGCCCAAACTGCTTGAAACTTAGAAGGCCTTTAGATTAAATGGAGGACTGTCTTCTGTGCAAATTTGGTGCCTTTATCTTTATGAACAGCTGCCCCAGACCCTTGAATTGATTTCTTATTGAAAACAATGTCTCCAAAGAAAAAGAATCCCACAAATTTTACTCCCAAAACAGTAATATTCTACCAGGGCCGATTCCAGACAGCCCTCCCCATTGTGAAACGAAGCGCGTCGTTGCGCGTCATCACGCAGAAAACGCAATATTTCAACGTAGTGCAAAACTCGCTCGAGAAAACGTGATATTTTGCGTTTTCTGCGCGACGACACGTGACGTTTCGCAATGGGGAGGGCCATCTGGAATCGGCCCAGGAAATAAGTAATCACAGTAAAACCACTCCTGGCGGTCCCCAGCCCGAGGGACATCCAGCTGGTCTCCACCAGGGCCAGGGCTTTTTCTGCCTTGGCCCCAGCCTGGTGGAACACTCTCCCGTTGGAGATCCGGGCCCTGAGGGACCTATTACAGTTCTGCAGGGCCTGTAAAATTGAGATGTTCCGCCAGGCCTTTGGATGAGGACCAGTGGGTGTTCCCCCTTATCCTATTTAAGATCGCTACCTCTTCTCTGACTGCCCTCGGCTATGCGTTTTACCCACAGCTATGACCTATGCAGGTCTTTTATTAGTATCCAAAGTAGTCTATATATAATGGCGTCAGAGTATTTTAATATGTTTTTAAATCTGTTTTTAAAGTTGACTATTAAATTATTGTGTTTTAATTATGATGTGAGCCGCCCTGAGCCCATTCGTGGAGAGGGCAGGATATAAGTCAAAATAAATACATAAATAAATAAAAAATTTCCCACTGAAGTCCGGATCAGAAATTAGAATGAAAATTTTCCCAGTGCATACCCCTAATAGTTGCTCTTCTCTTGTTTCTTTTTAATCAGCCTCTACTGCAGGTGAGTAATTCTGCCCTGTGCCTGGTTCAGCTGTGACAGAGAGGCATTCACACACATCTCAATACAGAGATGAATCATTATTATGTGCTCTCAGAGAAGGCCAAAGTTTCTCTGTCTGAGTCCCTGATCTGGGTTTTCCTTCTTCCAGTAAGGAAGCCCACCGAGAGCAGTGCCTCAGGGCCAAACTACAAATGACACAGGTTGGACACTTGTCAGCTTCCCTCAAGTTTTGATGGGAAATGTAGGCAGCTTGGCTGAATGTTGGACAAGTGACAGTTGAAGAGTCCATTGGACAGCAGTCGGAGGGCCAAGCTGCAAAACCAGGACGCCTACATTTCCCATCAAAACTTGAGGGAAGCTGACAAGTGTCCAACTTGTGTCAGGCGTCACTTGTAGCTTGGTCCTCACTCAGAAACACTGAAGGTAGACTCCTCTACAAGTTGATAACTCATACACTCTGAAAACAAATCTGTTCAGAGATAGAGTAAAACAAGCCTCCAACTCAGAAATAAAGTATTGGATATTATTTTGTAAGCCTTTGAAACCTGTTACTGAAACCTGCTAAACTTGTCTGACCAGAAACAGAATTGAGATTTTAAAAAGTGTATCATCTTTGGATGCTGGGCAGCTCCATCATGTTGTCAACCAGTGGGGTGTAGTGGCTAGTATGTTGGACTAATATCTGGGAGACCCAGGTTGTAATCCATTCTGGCATGGATGACCTTGGGGCATTCATTCTCTCTCTGCCTAACCTATCTCACAGGGTCATCGCTGCTGTTGTGATGATAAAATGGAGGAGGGAAGAATAATATTCTATTATCATATTATTTTTATATTTATTTTATTATAATTTATATTATAATAATCAGGGCTATTTTCTGGGAAAAGAGGTGGTGGAACTCAGTAGGTTGCCAGCACAGGGGGCAACTCCTGGCAGGAGGTGGTGCCCCTGATACCACAGGCGCATGCGCAAAGTGTGCGCACGCTCCCAGGACCACATAATGATGTCACCTTGGGTCAGCTGGAACAAGGGGGGAGTTTTTTAAAGTTTATATCACCCTTGGTGAAAATGGTCACATGGCTGGTGGCCCCGCCCCCTGACCTCCAGACAGAGGGGAGTTTAGAGTGCCCTCCACGCCGCTCAGCGGCGTGGAGGGCAATCTAAACTCCCCTCTGTCTGGAGATCAGGGGGCGGGGCCACCAGCCATGTGACCATTTTCAAGAGGTTCCGGAACTCCGTTCCACCACATTCCAGCTGAAAAAAAGCCCTGATAATATAAATAATATTATAAGCTTACCATTGAGAAGAAAAAGAGGATATTAATAAATAAATCCTAATTCTTGGTGTGTGTGTGGGGGTGGGGGTGGTGGAATTATAACCTATCTCCAGTTTAAGTCTTTAAGAATATCTTCTCATCTATTCCTCATCTCTGCCAGGGAACAAGTGAGGCTATGCTATATGCAAGAGGTTGACAGAAAAAGAAAAACTTCCCCTGCCATTAAACTTGCAGAATTGAACTGGGGTATTGCCAGAGACCCTATATTTAATTTTAGTGTCTTGACAAACGATCCTAATGGCTTAATAGCTGCATGCTGCTGCTGCTAATGTTGCTCAGCTCTCTTGGCTTCAAAGCATCTCAATGGCTGCTCTTAAGTATCCGCTAAAGCTGTACCGTTTCAGATTACTGCCTTGAAACTAGATGTGGTCCTTAATGGGGAAGAATGGTTCAAGTGAGCAAAGGCCCTGAAGTCAGCAGAAATTGTACAGACCCCCCCCTTACCTTGTCATTGTAAAATGGGGGAGTAAACAAGTTGGATATAGTCCATAAATAACACACCTGGGATAATAAGCAACAATGCAAATAACAATCCATTTTTTTGTAATTAAATCACAGCTAAGCCATCATTTGGTCGCAATAAGAATTTAAAAAGGAAAGGTCTATAAATACTGTCCAGGGGTTTGTACAGAAAATAGCCTCAAAGCATTTTTGTAAGAAAACGAATGCATATCCAATATTGATCGTGATTTGTGCATGTTAAACTGTGGCTCCTTGGGTAAAAAATATTCTCAAAGAAGTCAATAATAGGCTATAATTTCATGTGACACTAATAAAATAACACAAATGAAAATTCATTTTGTTTACTTGTCTCCTCCTTAAAAGATTGATATATTTCTTTTTTAAAAAAACTAAAAACAAGAACGCTGTGCATGCAAAGCATATTTATAAAACAATTCTGATTGATTTTGGAGTCACTTAAAATACACACACACAATCGATTGCTGGAATTTGTTCCCCAAATGCACTTCTGTAGTCAATTGATAAGCGTGATGATGCTTAGAAAAAGAATAGTATCTAGTATTCGCCCTGCAAGGAAGACCCAAATGAGCAAATATTCTCAATGAAGGCTTCTAGTATATTTTACATAACCCAAACGTTGTCTTGGTGTTCTTCTCACATATATGTGTTGTATTATATTCGAAATCTGTTTCCTCACAGCCAGCTGATATTTAGGGTTCACTGAAAAACCCAACTTTACTTACAAAGGGTTGGCCCATGGGCTCTAGGAAACCATGGCAGAAGAGATCAAAAGACAGAAGAAGCTGATTCAAATGCTATGAGTATTCCAACACTTTTCCCTTAAAGAAGGCTCTCCAGAAGGAGTCAGGGAGCTGAGGCTTTGGTCTTTAGGCTGATGTTCAATGGAAAGATGGTCCATTAAGATGGATTCGGTGTAATGTACACAGTCCAAAAAGATGAGGGAGGAAGCTCCATGTGATAGCAACCAGTTGATTCTTAGAACATCTCAATATTGAAAATATTAGCTTGGACTAGTTCTTTTCCACTGCTAGAAGGGGTGGGGTGTGTGGGTGCTTAAAGTAGGGAACGAAAGCTGTGATGAAAGAGAGACCTGGCTAGGCATAGTTGGCAAAGTTAAAAGGCAAGATATGACCTAGCTGAAGAAGAAATGGCTTTCTGAGAAGACCAAGAGAGAAACAGTCCAAAAAGACAGAAATGAATTTGATAAATATATATTGAATCCGAGTCTCCTTTTCTCTGAAATTCACCATATTATTGGGAGATATTGACTTAGCAAATGAGGATTGTGTTTATCCCTCCATTGACTTTTTCTCATTGCTTGAATAATTTTGTGGATAGGTGATAGGGAAATAGACATCATTCTGATACCACAATTCAATTTAAGTTTTACTAGCTGCTGCGAGGGGGTGGGGGTAACGTGGCTGTTAATTTCAATGGCTGCCAACTATATTGTGGTGCCTAGTTTCTGCTTGAAAATATATTTATTGCTCGTTTGCCAAAACTCAGTTTGAAAAGCAGCCCAAGTTTGGTAGATACCAGTCCCAGTTGCATCACAAATCAATGGTAGTCTATGTGCACCTCTGAAATCAAGAGAACACAAGTTAATCTTTGGCTCTTTTCCAAGCCGTGATGCCAAACACAGATTGGCTGCCCCAAAAGACATCCCCGTTTCCGCTCTTCTTTCCCTCCTATTTAATGTGATAGGAGAAGAGAAAAGAAACTGGGTGCAAGTTTGCCCGTTTGGGAGGCCGTCTTGCATTGGGCATCCCATTGCTTCTACCCCATATGAACCCAGGCTCACATTGGCCTTATGCTTTTTCGAGCAATGCTAAACTGGATTCCTGAGGAACATTCAGAGGTATTTAAATTGGCCGCCACATCAGAAACCCGATCACTTGCATTAACATTCCACCTAGTGGGCTTCTTTGCACTTCTTCGTTGCCCAAACGTCTCCGCTCATATCAAGATTCTACAAATTCCAGTCTGGATCAGTCATGTTCATTCAAATACCCCCGCTGTCTATTTTGTTACTTGACATCGTTCTTCTCAAACAAAGAGGCAGATTGTCTGCTACGAAGGACACCTGCAGGAAGATGCAGAGCATACAAAGGCTGGAATTGAAAGGAGTCCCCGGCATAGGCAACGGGCAATTACTTCTGCTTGTGATGGCCGACTGTCAGCTTTAAGGCTGAGACATTCCTTGGGAAGATTAGTCCAAATTATATTTTATTGCAGAGGCCTCCTCCTCGACCAGACTAAACTTCATCTAGTTCTTAGCTTAATGGAGTTCAATCAAGAGTATTAATAGTTTATTTATGGCATGTTTGGCATTCTTGCATTATCAACACTGGTCCATAAGAGGGGCTTCCAACAGTATCAGATCACCATGAGCTGGAGACTGGATGTTGTACAGCAAAGGAACTTTTATCATCTTGTCGAACCAGTGGCAGTGATTAAACTGTCTGAACAAAGCTGGTCCACGTGACAGCCTGTTGAATGGCAAAATGAAAGAATGACTCACTCCAAAGATCAGAGAAGAGCTACGGGGCACCACGTTGGGACTTCCCACTGCCTATGGGTCTTTGACGCAATGTGTTTTGTTTTAGGTTGTTTAGTATCTGTACCTTTTATTTATTTATTTATTTATGTCATTTATAGTCCGCCTTTCTCACTGAGACTCAAGGCGGATTACATAGTGTGAGATTAGTACAATCAGTATCAAGGACATTTCCAAATAGTGTCAAGGACATTTCCATAAACAATGTCATAGGATTTTACAAAGACATTAACAAGGATCCAATACTGAGTTGAAGAATTGCTGAAACAGAACATAATCAATTCTAGGACTGACGTTAGACAACATGAAGCACAGGTAATATATAGGAATACATATTGAAAGCAACAGATAATATGCAAGGCAACATAGTAGTGAAGTCTACGGTCCCTAACTCATTAGCGAAGCATCTGAGACCCCCTCTGTACAATACTTCCCTCTTATCTGAGTAAAATCCTTTCTGAATAATTTGGTTTTGCATTGTTTGTGGAAAGCCAGGAGATTGGGGCTCTCGTGACCTCCTCAGGCAGGCCGTTCCACAGGGTAGAGGCCACCACAGAGAAAGCCTGCGTGCAGGCTGCTGTTGATTTTGCCCATGTCCAGGCTGACACCTGCAGGAGACCCTGTTCAGATGAGCGAAGCTGCCACCTTTGAGACTCAAGGCAAATTATGGAATTATAGAAACAATGCAATGCAATAACACCGGATTACGCCATTAGAAGGAGATAAAAACATACGTTATAAACAATGCAGTAGGAGGTGGAAGGAGAAAGAAAATGGCTTTAAAATGTCCACAGACCATTAAAACTAGACATGGGCACGAACAGAAAAAAAACCCTGAACATGGTGTTCGTTGTTCGTTGCCATCCACGAACAACGAACACTGACGAACATGATCCTGTCACGAACATGTTCATTGTTCATGGTGGCCAGCAGGCTCTCCTCCAGCTATCAAGATCCCTACTGCACCACTCCCAGAAACCCTACCTGAGCAGGCCGCAGGAAAGGTACCAATAATAAATAATAGCTCGGCCCCAGAGCCTGGCCCCAGAGCCTTGGCCCCAGAGCCTGGAACTTGAAGGGGTAGATCCCTACTGCACCACTCACAGAAACTTTACCTGAACAGGCAGCAGGAAAGGTACCAATAATAAATAATAGCTTGGCCCCAGAGCCTGGAAGCAGCCCTGGAACCTGAAGGGGTAGATCCCTATCCCACCACACACAAAGAAAATTCAAGCTCCAATGCACTCACCCTGTCTCTCTAACAGCAGCTGTCTCTCCCTGAAAGCCAGGGCTGGGAGCCCCCCTCCTCCCTGGTCTTTTCCTCTTGTAACAAATTTGGAGCTCCAGTCCACACTTGGAAGACCTGCCTATCAAACTAAATTGGGCTTCGATTGGGGTTTCCAGGGCAACAGCAGGAGTTCAGACAGAGTTCAGACAATCCCTGCCTAAGTTGCCAAGGGAATTGATTGCAGGTACCAGACTGTCTGGCTTGGCGAACAGCAACGAAGGAGGCTTGCAACGACCACGTATTCGTTTAGAATGGAGCCTCATGAACAGCTTGTTTGCGAACAGCAGATTGAGCTGTTCGTGGCTTTTTTTTTTGTTCATATTGCTGTTCGTGCCCATCTCTAGTTAAAACTACAGTCTTACTCCCAGTATAAATAGCCCCCCTTGGATGCTTTGATTTTGCCTCATTCCTATTCCTTTTCTAAAAACACCATCCCAAACAATTCTGTTCTTCACATTCAGAGCCATGATAGATGTGTGGGAGCTTTCCTGACCTCCTCAGACAGGCAAGTCCTATAAAGTGGGACCCATGGCAGAGGATGACTAGAAGTGAGTGGCTGTTGTTCTTACCCATTGGCAGGGTGGCATCTTCAAAGGGTTTGCTAAGAGGTGCACAACCATCTCAGTGGGGCAAATCAGGAAAAGCAGTCCTTTAGATGTATGGGTTCTGGGCCATTCAGTGCTTTGTAGGTAGTACCATCTCCCTGACTTGAGCGGAGGATTTAAACATTAAACAACAGAGTGATTACAGAACAGCTTGCTCCCAAGAGTGATCAAATAGTATGATTCTGTACTAAGAGGAGCTTCCGAAATGTCAACAGCAAACTCATTTAGAGTCCATTACAATTGTTTAGTCTCAAGATTGCTGTGGCACATCTTCTAGCTAGAGTAGCCAACTCCAAGTTGGGAAAATCCTGGAGATTTGTGGACGGAGGCAGAGAAGGGCAGAATTTGAGTAGGGACAGGGAGTTCAGCAATTATGTGATGCCACAGAGTCCACCCTCCAAAGCTGCCATTTTCTCCAGGGGAACTGATCTTTGCAGTCTGAAGATTAGTTGTAATTCTGGGAGAACTTCAGGTCCTACCTGGAGGTTGGCGATCCTACTTCCAGCTCTACCTATTTAATAAAGGCAGTTCCCATTTTCTAACTGTATTGAAATTTATACCATTCCTTTCATGTTCATAGAAATATCAGCTCATCACCAGAGTCTTGAAATAAGCATCTTTAGGTAATAAAACTATCAAAACCATGGGTGATTTTTTTCACTTGACAATATGGAGCAGAATTTCCCCATAATGTTCCACCTCTTTCTCCAGTGCAAGACCGTCTTGCCTGAAAACGGGATACAATTTGTGTATGTGCTCTAAATGAATTCTGAAATCCTAAACCGACAGTGTAGGAGAATTAAAATGCATAGCAATTTAAATTCATGAATCTGACATCTAATATATTTTGGAAGTTAGCAGAAAAGTTGATGTTTCGAAAATCCCATGAATGTGGTTTTCTCATTTGGGTCGCTTACTGCCATGTTACCAGTTCTTGCTTTCCTCTTTCAAAGATGCAACTTTGAAACACACATTGGAGACCTACAACCCAGAGCTCGGTGCAAATTACCTCCTTCGGGGCGGGAGGGGGGGGAGGATTTGTAGAGGACAAGAATCCCATTCTGCTGCTGGCCCTCAGTTCCCCTGCCCCAAGTCTTTTTCAGTGTCCCCCTCCCCAACCTGTTAGCTTCCCCTGCTAACTCTGATCCACACCTTCCTCCCATCTCGTCCAGGCACCATGTTGCATTGCCAAGACAGTCCCTTACAATGCCGAGGTTCTCATTTTTCATTTTATTTGGGGGATCTGCAGAAATGGCCACTCCCAAGCATCTGAAATCCCAACTCCACACAAGTGTCGTCACAAAATTGGCTGAAAGGAATCCAACATGGGACACCAGGAATCCAGTGTTACTTACCCTCCTTGAGTTGTCAACCGCTAGGCACTTTACCTTTCCATTTAGTATAGTTGTCTCAGGTTTGGTTATCAAGCCTTTTGTTGGATATACCACATATTTCAAGATGGTAGGCTTTAACATTTCCCTCCCCTTATCATTCTCACATGTTGATCTGTCAAGCCCTGTCTTGTGAAACAGCAAAAAACGGCCAAACCCCACTGGCCCAAATCTCACCAGACTGCACGTTGCCTAACTCTAGACAGGGTTGCCATCTCTGGGTTGGGAAATTCCTGGAGATTTGGGGGGTGGGGTTTGGAGTGATCTTGGCTGGGATACCATAGAGTCTACCTTCCAAAGCAGCCCCTTTTCCCAGATAGTTTCAGGTAGGCAGGTGTGTTGGTCTGCAGTAGAACAGCAGGATTTGAGTCCAGTAACACCTCAGAGAACAACAAGATTTTCAGGGTATAAATTCTTGAGTGTCAAAGCACCCATCTTTATTCTATGAAGAAGGGAGCTTTGACTCTTTTAAGCTTATACCCTGAAAACCTTGTTGGTCTCTGAGGTGCCACTGGACTCAAATAATACTGTTCTCCAGAGGAACTGATCTTTGCTGGAGATCAGTTATCATTCTAGGAGATCTCTAGGCTTCAGATAAGGAAACCAACACCAGAACTGCTTAAATCCATAATGAAGATTTGTTGGGGAGGGGAGTGTGGTTGTCATGAAAAGAGTTACGCTGATGTTTGTGCTAGGTAATGATAACAAGACTAGCAAAGAAACAATTAGGTGTAGAGTAGACTCTTCCCGCCAGAGAAGGAGAGGTTTTATTTTCAGTGAGGTGAACCTAGAATTGACTATTGGCTGATCAATATATTGGTGGGCAATTAAGCTTTCTTGCATGTACGTAAGGGATCAGTTACAGTCCTAGTTACAGAGATGAAAGAGTAGAGAGAGAAAGTAGTGAGATAACAAGAGAAAGGACAAAGGAACATGATGGGGTTTAGTTAAGCTCTTGTGATTTTTCTGTCCATGTACCCTTTACCCTAATTTTGTAGTAAAATCTTTTTCTTAGAAGCTAAACACACACACGTGTCTATGGCTGCCTTATTCTGCTGGGCTTTATTTGCTATGCTAAACCAATTTTTCCTAACAAGATTATACTCCATCCACTCAGCCATAACTGAATTTACTTGGAGGCAAATTCTGGTATTTTCAAGTTAACTTACTACCAAGGTGGGTCAAACTGTGAGATCTACTCGGGGCTTTTTTTCAGCGGGAACGCAGTGGAATGGAGTTCCGGAACCTCTTGAAAATGGTCATATGGTTGGTGGCCCTGCCCCCTGATCTCCAGACAGAGGGGAGTTGAGATTGTCCTCCACGCCGCCAAGCATTGTGGAAGACAATCTCAACTCCCCTCTGTGTGGAGATCAGAGGGTGGGGCCACAAACCATGTGACCATTTTCTCTGAGGGCAACCCACTGAGTTCCACCACCTCTTTTCCCAGAAAAAATCCCTGGATCTACTTCAAATAAACCGCAGAAGAGCTGGTAAAACTGTTCTTGGATTTTACCCCTCTGACATCAGGTGAAGGACAAACAATGGGATATTCATCCATATAATAAAGAACCTGCGTATAGAAAGCTAGACGGCAAAGTCAAGAGTTCTAGCTAAACTTTCTTCCTGGGGAAGCATAAAGTCTACTTTTGGTGTACAGTTCTAGAACACTTTTACCACCTTATCAGCTGCCTGTATGAACTTGGGTGTATACCTCCACAAAACTCACCAGTCTTTTGAGGATGCTTTTAAAAACAGTTAGCCCGATTAAAAAACAAACAAAAACAAGTTCTTTCGATTACTATGAATAGCTAGCACAGTATACAAACTAGTAACAGATGGGCCTCCAAAATGGGTTCCTAATCCACGCTGCTACAGTTGTCCAGTCTGGAAATTTGAAACCACAAATGACTGGCTATTTGCAAAACACTCCAGGCAAGTCTTAGCTCTATCTTGTTGCAAAAGGTAGATGGGGGGGGGAGGGGGAGATGAATAAGTCATTCTAATTAAAGGCTGAAAGTAATAAAAAAGGCAGAGAAAAACAGAGTTGCATCCATTCCAACATCCCAATGTCTCCATTTACCAACATTTGAGTGGCGATGTATTAATTTGCTTTGGGCAAATTCTTTTTAAACATCTCAGAGCTTCAAGTATATAAAGTATGTTTCATACTTTAATGCGAACGTCTTTCTAATGGTTTTGGTAGACATCCAGGAGCTATTTTTCCGTACCAAGTCTTACAGAAACTTGCATTTCATTTCTTATAATCCAGTCTTAATAAACGTGTTTTTCATCTTCAGTTTAAAATAAAGCATGATTGATTGAGGCTGGAGAGCGAAGTATAAGTCACTGTCTATTACAAGTCTGAAACAAACCTGAATTATTGGGCAGGATCTTAGGAAAAAAGGAGTTGGTAGAGCAGCTCTTTCTCTTCTCTAGCAGCCAGCAACTTGTCCAGAAAATCCTCTCCAAGGACCCTTGTGGACAACTGACAAGGCTTAATCCCCAAAAGATGGAACTGCTACTGGTGAGCAGAAGGTCTGACCCAGGATTAAAGGTGCCACCTATTGTGGATGGTGTCGCACTTCCATTTATGAACCTACGTGACCGCTACATACATACTTGACCAGATACATATACATATGGTTAAAATCCTCTAAAATGACCAAAGCAGTGCCCGTACCTTTAAGAAACTAATGCCCTCATTGGCCATTGCTAGGCAGCAGTGTTTCTGTGTCTCTTGGGAGATTTTCCTTCTTCTCGCCTCATGGTCTTCCAAAGAAGGATAGGATTCTTAGTGCTACTGCCACAACAGAATTTCCAGCCTCCAAGCCTTGGTTTTTGTCAGTAAAAGGCAACTGGTTGGGCCTTTAAGAGAGGTTTCTTCAGGGCCAGGCCCGGTAGCAACCACCAGGCAACTTGCTACCACAAAAGTTCCATTACTCATCCAGGCCAGGCTCACTACTGTTCAACAGCAGCCACCTTACAACAGCCAATGCTGTGCATTTTTTAAGGTTTCAGATTAGGACATGGGAGATCCAGGTTCTAATCTAATCATAGAAGCTCAAAGCAAGACTTGAGGCTCGTCAGACATGCAGTCTAAACTACCTAATGGGGTTGTTCCGGGCTTTTTTTCTGGGAAAAGAGGTGGTGGAACTCAGGACTGCACAATGACATTCACTTTGGGTCAGCGGGAACAAGGGGGGAGTTTTTTAAAGTTTAAATTGCCCTTGGCGAAAATGGTCACATGGCTGGTGGCCCCACCCCGATCTCCAGAGGGGAGTTTAGATTGCCCTCTGCACCGCTGGAATGGCACGGAGGGCAATCTCAACTCCCCTCTGTCTGGAGATCAGGGGGCGGGGCCACCGGCCATGTGACCATTTTCAAGAGGTGCTGGAACTCCGTTCCACCACATTCCAGCTGAAAAAAAGCCCTGGGGTTGTTGTGGGGTTAAAACGGAGGAGAGGGAAATGATGTAAGCTAATTTGGGTTCCCATTGTGAAGAAAGTCAAGGTACAAATAAATAAATACCTGAAGATGGGGGGGGGGCAGATATAGAGTAGATTAGTTCACATGTGGGAGAGAAGGAAGCGGGGAAGGGGCGAGGATATGGGAGTTGCCAGGTGGAGGGAAAGAGGAAATAGTGTAGGGAGGCAGATACAGGGGGGAGTGAGGTGCCCCCTGCAAGTCCTTTCAGGTTCATCACTATGCAACTGGGCCAGCACTACACAACTCCCCCCCACCCACCAAGTGACAGGCATTGTGCAATTTGGCCAGTTCTATTGGGGAGAGGATGCTGAGAGAGGAAGGAAAGCTGAAGACGGGGGTGGGGGGAGGCAGATAAAGTTAGGTTGGCTGGTGAGAGACAAGGAAGCATGAAGAGGGAGAAAAGGGGAAAGGCTATGGGGGCTTTCAGAAAAGAGAAATTGTGAAGGAGGGGGAAATTAGACGCCCCCCTCCACTGTAAATCCTTATGGGTCCCCTTATTTTTAATTCTTGATATTTTATATAGTTGTTGGTATTAATAAATATGTAATGTGTAATATGCAAATAAAATGGCAATATTTATTTAAATGATCAGCCTGGGCTGGTTTTAACATGACTGGTTTTGTACATACACAGGGGAAACCACATTCCTGAATCCCACTGGTGACCGGCTCACCCTGGCTGTTGTTAACTTTAATTGATTCCAGAAGGCTGCACAGGCCACCTGTCCAGGTAAGGATCACTAAGGAACTTATCACTTTTACCATAATTCCATATAGCAAAGCTAGTGTGGTATAGCGGTTAGGGTGACAGACTAAGATCTGGGAGACCAAGGTTCGAATTCCCGCTCCGCCATGGAAGCTTGCTGGGTGGCCTGGGGCCAATCACACACTGTCTGCCTAACCTACCTCACAGGGCTAGTGTGAGGATAAAATGAAAGCAAAGAGGCAGCTTTGCCCTGGCCCTCAGGGAGAGAGGCAGGGTAGAAATGGAGCAAAAAATACATTCCACAAAACTCTGTGATATTGTTCACATACAGCAAGTCCGTTTTAAAAAAACCCAACTACCTACTTCTCAATGTTTGACTGCCATCTGGTGGAATAATACCATCAACACTTTATTAACCTGCCCATTTTGTTCTCAACTGTAATCAAACAGTTGACTCTTCATTTATTTTCTTGGCTTTTGCAT
This sequence comes from Eublepharis macularius, assembly GCF_028583425.1. NCBI lineage: Eukaryota > Metazoa > Chordata > Lepidosauria > Squamata > Eublepharidae > Eublepharis > Eublepharis macularius. The sequence goes on along the minus strand of NC_072792.1, from coordinate 4,735 downwards.
GTCTAAGTGATAAATGTGGATGCTAAGATTCTAAATTGTTAACTTCTGAAATACCAGTACTACCACCACCACATGAGCAGGAGAAGCCAACAAGGGTATGGGACAGAATCTAGAGGGTTTTTTTCCCAGTAGGGTAGCCATGTCAATTTGTTTAAGCCAAAAACACAAAGAGTTGGGTACTTTAAAAATTAATGCTTTTATCATGGCAGAAGCTTCTTATCCAGAGCTGACTAGCTCAGATGAATATGTCTTCTCTCTTGCTATGCGTTTTCCACAAGTGTCCCTGGTCATGTTTTCTCTCATCTTCGCTGTGCGCTTTTCTCTGCTCTTCCCAATTCTACCCCAGACAAACTTCAGCCCTCAGTATTGCATACTTTCTGTAGGCTTCTCTCCCCATCACACAGTAAATTTTTGTGCTTTTTTTGCCTATCCGCAAGTGTTTGGAGGATACGAGTTATTTTTGGAGGGATTGAACCCTGTAACTTTTTTTGTATTTTTCAGAAAACCTGAAGTTCACATAAACATGTATCTTACCACCCATGCCCTGCCCCCCCGCCGTTGGTTTTCTGATCTGCACATGAGGGACATCATCATAACTGTGCTTATATTCCGCTCTTCTAGACAGATTACGGCCTCACACAGAGCAGTGAACAAGTTAGTGTTATTATTATCCCCACAATGCAGCTGGGGAGTTGGGGCTGAGAGGAGTGGCTTACCCAAGGCCACCTACTGAGCTCATGGCAGTAGTGGGATTTGAACCAGTAGTCAGGGCTGGCGCGCCCATTGAGGCAGGTCTGCCCCCCTGAGCGCTGAGGTGCCGAAGGGGGCACCAGGGGCAGGGGCACATGCCGTGGAGCTGGCGTGCCTGGCCCGCAGCTGCTGCAGCCTGCCAGCCCTGCGCCGTTGCCAACATACACCCCTAGGCGGGTGCAGCAGCCGCAGGCCAGGCACAGCAGGCATCCAGGGCGGTGTGCGGAACCTCCCCAGCCACCCGCCGCACCTGACTGGGAGCGCGGGCAGCCTCTGCATGCCGTCCCAGCCACCCACCAGCCAATGCGGCTGGCTTGCTGTGTGATGTCACACACAGTGACGGCATCACGCACTCCGTGCGTGCGTGTGTAGGGGCAGCCACGGGCGCCAGAAACCCTGGCGCCGCCCCTGAGTAGAGTGCTGATTCGCAGCTGAACCACTTAACCACTGTGTATGTAAACACGGAGAAAGAGTGAGCGCACATAACATTTTTCTGAATATGATACTAAATACTTAGATACAATGGTTATTTGTATGGTTCTTTCGTGCCATCATACAATTCGTATCATCTCCATATATTTGAAAGGAAAGATTGAAATACAAGGTACTAGACAGCACACAAGAACTCTCTGAAGTGGGGCATTGCATGTATTTAACCCATCTGGTGGGGTAACGAAAGCTGTAGAGCACACCAGCAGCCGTGAAAACTCTTCCGTGTAACTTGTTTATAAATAACAACTGTCGACCCCATCCGCAGGGCTTTCCTGGCAAGGTGGTTTGCCATTGCCATCCTCTGCATCATAACACCAGTCCTGCTCGGCGGACTCCCATCCAAGTATTGATCATGGCCAACCCTGCTTGGCTCACAGGTTCTGATGTGCACCAGCTAAACAGGGCCGTTCAGGCTCTTTTACACACAAACTGGATTGCAAATCTTAAGCCCCTGAACATTCTAATCAGAGCAACTCAGCCAATCAGCATCAGAGGCCAGGAACGGAGGTCATAAGAGCTACAGGATACCCGTATTTTTCCATGTCTTGTATTTTACAGTCGCCAGTTTTAATTTGCATACCCCCAGCGTAAAATGGACGCAGTGAGAATCCATTTGCGGCATCTGAAGAATTGGCCTCCAACCTACCAAAATTTACACTAGAATAGTTTCGTTAATCGTTGAGGTTTCACAAGACCCCCGTTTATTTTTTGCTGTACTATATAACCAATTCACCCTGACCCGGAGAGCCCAGGAGAGCCCGATCTCATCAGATCTCAGAAGCTAAGCAGGGTTGGCCTTGGTTAATAATTGGATGGGAGACCTGCAACAAAGGCCAGGGTTGCAAACCACATCTGTCAAGTCTCTTGCCATGAAAACCTCACCAGGGGCCACCGTAAGTCAACTGTGACTTGAGGCCGGGATTTCATTCCATTCATATAACCAATGCAGCAAGTAAACGGTCTCATTAAGAACACAACGAATGATTTAAACACACCGCCACAGTTAAAGCTCAATACAACAAGTACTTTTATTTCTTATAAAGCAATACACTAAGAAACTTGAAGGCAATAAATTAGGACATTAATAATAGTTTCCAAGATCTATATTGTGAAAATACTATGATAGATAAAGCAAGGTTGTTTTCTTTCTGACTTTCCACAACCTAAACTTAAAATGTGAGAAGACTATCTTATTCTTTATTCATTGCATAAACATCAGTGATAGCTGGCCCTTTAAATATTCAAAATAGATGGTGAGGATCCCGTACTCAAAAACCATATGAAAAGCAAGCACATGAGAAAGAAGGGTGGAAAAACACAAAGCGTACAAAACTGGAAACTGTTCTTTGGCTGATCATGACACATTTTCAACCCCAGATTTATGTGCAATCTTTCCGCTGTCATTAAATGAACATTTCACAATGAAACAAGGATCACAACCTCCCTCCGTAAATAAAAATGTAATTTGATCTTCCCCAACTAAGTTTGATAACCTTTCCATGGGACAATAATGCTACATTGCCGTCTGTACAGTGTGAAATAACAAAACAGAGAGAGGACATAAAAGTAATATAGAGTACAAACTTGTCAAATCAAGCACCGATTCAATGGCACAAAATTAAGCATCTGCTTAACATGCCATCCGCCCAAAAATAAATGGCAGGAAAAATGCTTCATTTTAGCTGAATAGTTCATACGGCAGAAAACATCAACGCAAATGACACCCCTCACATATGTCCAAGATATTATACATGTACAGTGGAGATTTTTTCCCCTAAACTTTCCCCAAATAACAGCTCATTCATGCTACTGCCAGCTGCCTCATTGTTTGTAGAGTTTAAACGCTGATGAAGCAGCCAACAAAAATCTGAAACGCGTGTCTTTTCGTGCAATCCTAAACACAGTTAACCCACCCAAGTACACCGATGGGTTTCGAAGGGTGTAACTCTGTTTAGGACTGCACTGTTAGTTTGCCTTATATTATAAGAATTATACAATGTTGAAAAACGTCACCCCGATTTCATGTTTTTTTAAAGAGTTCATTATAACCTAATCCTTCATCCAAAAGAAAGGGTAAAATATGTTTTCAATAGAACATTATACGATTTCATTTCCATAGCTTTGAAAGACTGCTAACACTACTGTGTCCTATTTGCAGAATACACATAATTATAACACTTATAAAATTCCGTGTCTAATAAAAAGGAGCTTTGAAGGATTATCGGTCAATAAACATTCAAAAATTCTTTGTATGCCTTTGTATTTCTTCTTTAGCATAAATTTGAGAAAGATGCTTAGAAACCGACACACACACAATTTACAGTGTCACAACTCGTAACAGACAAATCTTCCAAACAACCGCCAGCCTTCTGCTTCGAGCATGATCTCAGTCCCAAGTTCTTCCGCCGCAGAATCAGCTCGTCATGTTTTCAGCTGCCTAGGAAGAATTGCTTGATTACAGTGGAATCATCTAAAATGAACGTGCAAGATTACTAACATCATTTACGGCCTTCGGGTTGGATCCAACCAGCTTTTCCAGGGTTCCCTCCGACTGCCCGAAAGGCCATGCTGGAGATCATGAGAGCCACACGGACAAAAGCCTTGTGGAATGGGGACCATAACAAAGAAAAAAATGGGCAAGGCAGAGCAAGAAAAGCGGGCTGGATCCAACCCATATTTTGCCACCATTTTCACCAGTATAAAATGATTGGGGTAAGTGGTAGACCTAGATGAAGAAGAGATCAGCGGGAACATTAACTGAATGTGAGTTGTGATCAGGGGTCATTTCGTAGAAAAAGAGCTGCAGGAACTCATTAGCATATACCAAGCCCCTTGACCAGGCCGAAATGGCCGGGATTCGGCTGCTGCCAGCAGGGGGGTGTTCCCCCACTTGGCAGTGGCCCAGATATATGGCCATTTTGGGCATGTTTTGGCCTGGATCAGGCCCAAAATGGCCCAGATTGGGTTGGTGCTGGGCAGGGGAGGGATTACCCGCCAGGCACCGACCCGATCCAGGCCATTTCGGCCCCCATCTGGGCCATTTTGGCCTCAGTCGAGGCCGAAATGGCCTCAAAGTTTTCAAAGTCAGGTGGACGAGGCCACCTGACTGTTGGGGGAACTACCAGAATGGTGTTCCAGTTCATTCCCCCCCTAAATGAGCCCTGGTTTTGATAAACATATGACATTCACCTGGGCAGGTACAAAGGACTCTTTCCTATCCCTCACGGATGATCAGCACAGTGCGGGAATGCTAGACTGACGACAGGTCATCCCTTCCCGTTCCAGTGACATAATGGTAAGAGTATGGCAGTGGAACAGAATTACTATTATGCTGGTGTTGAGGGTGGGGAGAAAGGCGGAAGGAAGCTCGGACTGAATCTTAGCACCACCTTCCCTGTATATTGAAGGTGATAAAATGGGTGTATCACCACTCTGCAGAAGTTTTGCTTGTTGAGGCATAAATATTTCTGGATTGAAGGCTGGGAGGTTGCTT
>NC_072791.1:228281784-228424284 GCF_028583425.1 Eublepharis macularius | reverse complement strand
GGGGAGCTGGTTATATTAGTCTCCTCCATTTAATATACCAACTGTCTAAAAGACAAAAGTGGCCCTCACAGGCCAGAAGAAACGGTCTAGAGATAAAATGGCTGTTTCTCATGCAAAGTGTTAGAAAACAAGCAGGGCATGGATGTTTGTTGTGTGATGTTACTTAACCTGCCAGGTAGACACAGACTTTTTGTCAAGCAGACAGGGCTGCAGACAGGTGGCAGAAGAGCATACATAAAGACTTGTTTAGAATGGACAGATGACTGTGCCTTACGATAAACCAGACTATTGATCCATCAGGGTCAGTGCTGTCTACTCTGCTTGTGTTAGCAGTTAAACCTCCTCTCCTTACTGAAAGGGCAGTTTATGAGTAGAGATGGGCACAAATTAGGAAAAAACCAAACCATGTAGTTCGTGGTTCGTCATGTTTCACGAACCACAAACTTTCATGAACTTGCCCCAGTTCATGAACCTGTTTATTTTGGTTCATGAAAATGTCACTTCTGGGCCAGCAAATCACCACTTGCAGGCTAGCAGAAGATCACTTCTGGGTCAGCTGAAGGTCACTTCCAGGTCAGCATAAGGTCTGCAGAAAGCCCACCCACCCCCCGTTGCCTAGGAAACTGATTGATTGGCACCAAGCTGTCCATAGTGACGAACCAAAAAATGAACCAAACAAACCGCCCTAAAGTTCATGGCGGTTCATCAGAAATGGGCTGACAAACCACTGGTTCGTGAACCACGAACCGACCTGGTTCGTGACAAACTTTGGTTCGTATTTCAGTTTGTGCCCATCTCTATATGAGTATGGAATACTATAAACCCCTTTTCCTCGTGTGCCTAAAACACTGTCTGGCCAGGCAGAACAGATGCCAACCCTGGCTGGAGTTGGAAAATTACCAGAGTGTCAAATTGACTAATTGCCTCTCCACACCCCAGAGAAGCATTTAAATGAAACAAAGAGGTCTTCCTGGAATTCCTGCTTAATCTCATCAACACCCTCCTCACCTTTCCTCCCAATTAGGGCTATTCAGGGACCTGATAAGCCCTTCGCATCCTGCAATCACAGGTCCTCAAGCACCCTTCTCACCTATAGTTTCTATATGTAGTTTCAAGCCTTCCCCACTGTATTGTTTCACCTCTTGGCAAGCCCTCAAGCTATTGTTTTGAGAGCAGAAGATATAATTCTGCCCCAGGATACATTTTACTCTATAACTAGGCTACCTCCAGCCATGTTCTCTGTGTGTATTCCTTGGATCCCTATGCACACCCTCAGACACATGTCTGAGCCTTCTTCTTACTGCAGAGTGCTGATAGCTCACATTGCTGCCTCTTCTAGACTGGTGAATATCACCTACCCTGAACCCTCTTCCTCCCAGATTTTCTATTTAACTCTGTTTGTATGCTGTGTGTAGTTTTCTGTGTGTTTGCCTTTTATTGCTCTGTTAATGAAGAAACCCTTCCTTTAGAACATCTGCCTGTTCCTTCAGAGAGTTCTTTAAGGGAACAATCCTGGTATACTCACTGCATCTCCTTGAATGCTAATTCCCACCAACTCACAAGGAGACCCCCCCATAAAGGGTAGCGCTTGACAGTCTCTCATCAGGGTCTCTGGGGGAAGTCTTTCATATCACCTATCACCTGATCCTTTAATTGGAGATGTTGGGGATTGAACATGGGACCTGCTCCAGGAAGGAAGATCTGCACAGAGAAGCTGGCTTTCTGTACATTTGGATCTGTCCACAAATGAGGACACTGCATGGAATTATCAGTGCTGTGGGCCTGCACAGCACATTCTGTTGATCCTTGGTGTACAGACATATGCATACTGTCTCCACCATATTTCCAGATAGGACTTCTCCAAATGTAGAATGTCCCATCTTCATAGGCAGGGGTGTGACATTTTAGATATTTGGAACAAAAATGTCTGTTGTCCATCAGAGTGGCAGAGAAGTGTCCATTATGTCCATCAAAAACTACACTAGTTTGCAAAATAGGGCAGCAGTTCAGGCAGCTAGTCGAAGAAGCTACATTTCCCTCTTATTGTTGTGCTAATGATGATTGGGTATCATACACATCCTATAATGCATCTGTGTTATCCTGAACATTGAGGCCTGGGAGTATTAGAGTGTGTGCATGTTATGTGCTGTCATGTCACTTCTGACGTATGGTGACCCTATGAATTAATGACCTCCAAAATGTCCTATCATTGACAGCCTTGCTCAGATCTTGCAAACTGGAGGCTGTGGCTTCCTTTGTTGAGTCAAACCAGCTCACAGTGAGTCTTCTTCTCTTCCTGCTGCCTTTTGCTTTTCCTAGCATTATAGACTTTTCTAGAGAGTCTTGTGTTCTCATGATGTGACTGACATACAATAACCTCAGTTTAGTCATTTTCACTTCTAAGGAGAACCTGGCTTGATTTGATCTAGAAATATTTATTTGTCTTTTTGGCTGTCTCTGGTATCCGTAAAACTTTCCTCCACCACCACATTTCAATTGCATCAATTTTCTTCCTGCCAAGCTTTCTTCATTGTCCATCTTTCATATCTATGCATATTAGTAGAGAATACTGTATTATGAATCATCTTGAGCTCAGTCTCCAGCAACACCTCCTTACACTTAAGGATCTTTTCTAGTTTCTTCATGGCTGCCCTTTCAAGTCTCAATTTCATTCTGATTTCTTGGTCACAATCTCCCTTTTGTAGGATACATTTTCAAAAATCAAGAGAGAATAAGAATATTAAAAGAAAAGGAAGCATGAGCCGATAAATTCATTTTAGAATGTGCTTTTTGAAAGTTGCACTGCAAATGGAGCTCATGGCTGCGCACTAAGAGCATATCTTTGGGGTGAGGAATTCTATTCATATTGCCTTTGCTCCTCTGCTGATTACTAAATAGCTTATTTTGAATTTTTATACTACACAATGCCAAATATTAGGACAAGAAAAGATGAGGAGAAATGAATAAAAGATGCTGTTCATTTGCTTTTTAAATGAGCCAACATTGCCAAATAGAATGTAAGAAAAAGGTTTGTTTTGGTATGGCTCTCTGAATTCTTACTGTCCTTTGACACATCGATGGATTGTCAAAGATTTGGGAGCTGAAGTGTGAAATTATTCTACTGACTACAGCTATATGCGTCATATAATGGCAGCAGGATTGCTTCAGGTGCTATAAAATTAAATGAACACTACAGATTAGCATCCTGCTTGATAATGCAAGGGATAATAGGTTCCATTGAGGCGAGGTTGTGTGGCCTTAAAAATCAATGAATACCTCACAGGTTTTTTTCTATGCAGGAAATAACTGAAACTGTTACGAGCCCCTTTCTTTCTCAGTTAGATCTTGCCTTTAAAAAGCCTTTTCTTCTTGCCCCCTCTGGGTAGATTGCTGCCACCAGGAATTATATTCCAAAATAATTTAAATTTCCCCTTTAATAACATGCCCAAGCATCAGGCTTCTTCTTGGGACAATGTGGCCCTGAGGATAGGAATGGGATATAGGAATAACTCAGGGATTAAAAAAAAACTTTTATTTTTACAAGAAGTGTATCGGTTTCATATTATTTCTAGAGATGAGCAATTTTACGAAGCATGAACTTCGTTCATTTGGTTCGTAAAAACATCACATCCAGGTCAGAAAATCGTCACTTCTGTGTCAGCAGAAGGTCACTACCGGGTCAGCAGAAGGTCTGCAGGAAGTCTATCTCCTGTTGCCTAGGAAACTGATTGATCGGCACCAGGCTGTCTGCAGTGATGAACCAAAAAATGAACCAAATGAACCAGCCTAAAGTTTGTGGCGGTTCATCAGAAATGGGATCTGATGAACCGCTGGTTTGCAAACCACAAACGGGCCTGGTTTGTCACAAATTTTGGTTCGTATTTTGGTTCATGCCCATCTCTAATTATTTCTTAAGCTTGATGGTTTCAGAAAGTGTTATCTGTTCTTAAAGTTACTTTACTTAGGCCCAGTCACTCAGATCTTCATAAACTTTCTCTCTTAGGCTGCGCACACAGTTTGCCTGCTTCAGATATCAATTTCTAACTCAAACACACATAAGACTTTCTCTCAGGTGCACACACAGTTTGCCTGCTCTAGATAGAATGAATGGTTTTCTCTCAGACACACAGAGTTCAGATTTCCACACAGGTTATATTTCTCTCAGAAATGCTTAAACACACTCAGGCTACACACAGCTTGCCTGCTAAAATCAGACTTCTTTCTGTTCTGTCTTTCAAAGTTTTTTTTTTGCTGTTGCTAACAGGCGTTTAGTGGCCCTTGAAGTCACCAGGGAAATGTCCCGGGAGACTACTTCCCTGCAGGGCTATTAATGGCCAAGAGGACCACAGGCTCTGGGGTGCTATTATCAACAGCCTTGCTCAGATCTTGCAAACTGGACGACATGGCTTCCTTTATTGAGTTAAGCTGTCTCATTTTAGGCCATCTTCTTTTCCTAGTGACTCCAACTTTTCTCAACATTATTGTCTTTTCCAGTGAGTCTTGTCTTCTCATGATGTGACCAAAGTATGAAAGCCTCATTTTAGTCACTTCAGCTTCTAGGGGCTTGATCTGAAAATTAATCCCAGCAGATTTCATCTGAGAAACAAACAGCTGGTAACATCCAGAGAAGAGAGTCTAAATTCATATGCAAATTTGACTCTGTCAAGCTGGGACTGAATAGAGACTATGAATGGTTATCACATTATCACAGGTAACAGATTTCCTTTACAGAGGCGTGGTCTAGGGGAGCCCAGTGACGCCTGGTGTGGGCTTTCGGGGACCACAGTTCTCTTTGTCAGATGCATCTGGCAGGGAGAGCTGTGGTTATCGAAGGCTTATACTACATAGTAATTGGACGCTTTCACTGCTGCAAACTAACATGGCAAACTGACTCCACACCAAAAGGAGATGTTTACATTTACTAGCAAAGGAATGTTTGGGTTGCCTCCCCGCTAATTGCATCCTGTCCCTTTGTGATATATGTCCCCTTCTTTCTCCCCTCTCTCCCCTCCTCTTCTGTATTTGACCAGTTTGGATCATGCATCTGACGAAGAGAACTTGATTCTCGAAAGCTTATGCTACAATAAAATTGGTTAGTCTTAAAGGTGCTACTGGACTCTTTTAAATTATACAGCTAAATCATGGTGCTGCTTTGTGAGGCTCACAGCATCTTTTTCGATGAAAACGTTTGATTTTTCTACTAAAGCTTTTGGCATGTGGCATATCTGAAATTCTGCAGCCTTGCCCAAAGCTGGCTAAATGCTGACAAGTATTTTTAGCTAATTGGCAAAAGCATGCAAATAGCTGTTCTAGAGCCGAATTCTCTAATAAAGCCAATCCAAGCAATTAACTAGGACTTCTTTTTAAGCAGTAGTGTCAGCTATGTGGCACATCAAAATGATGGATCAATTCCTAGTTCCTCGGTTCCTGCCAGGAATAAGACAGGTTGTTTCCAATAGCATTACTAATCAGTGGCTCTTTTCATAAAGCCATTCCATTGGGTATAGGGAGGGGCTGTGGTTCAGTGGTAAAGCATCTATTTGGTATACCAGTTTGGTGTACTGTTAAGAGCAGCGAGCCTCTAATCTGGAGAACTGGGTTTAATTCCCCACTCCTCCACTTGAAGACAGCTGGGTGACCTTGGGTCACTCACAGCTCTTCCAAAACTCTCTCACAGGGTGATTGTTGTGGGGATAATAATAACATACTTAGTAAAGTTTAGACAAGATTGCAAAAGGGATCTTGGAGTTGTACCCTCTCGAATCCAAGGCCCCCAGGAAACTCCCACTCGATACAATTAGAGCCACTGGTTGACGTTGGCCCAGTGTACAGAAGATGGGTGTTGACGGTGGCTGCAGGGCCTGGTGGGCACAGGGAGGTGGCAACGAGCCACCTCCCCTCAGGGGGTGGGGGGGGTCTGGCTGCTAGTCAGCGGAATGCCTCATGTGCCCGCCCACCAGGCCAAAGAGAAGTGCGCTGGTATTCCCAGCAAGGGCAGGAATGGTGGGTACTGCCAGCTGCCGCCGGGCCTGGTGGGCACAGGGAGGCGGCAACAAGCCACCTCCCCTCAGGGGGCAGGGGGTCTGGCTGCTCGCCAGCAGCACCTCCCATGTGCCCGCCCACCAGGCCAAAGAGGGGGCACGCTGGTATTCCCAGCTAGGGCAGGAATGGTGGGTAGTGCTGGTGGCCGCCGGGCCTGGCGGGCATGGGGAGGTGGAGATGAGCCACCTCCCCTCAGGGGCCAGGGGGTCTGGCCACTCACTGGCAGCACCCCCCGTGTGTCTGTCTGCCAGGCTGAAGAGGAGCACGCTGGTATTCCCAGCAAGGGCAGGAATGTGGTTGATTCTGGCAGCTGCCAGGCCTGGCAGGCATAGGGAGGCAGCGACAAGAAAGAAACAGATAGAGATAGGAAGTAACAAATAGACAGTAAGAGACAGATACAGAGAAACAGATAGAAAAGGCTACATAGAGATCCACTGAGCAAGACTGAGCTATAAATGCCAACGCTACAAGAGTAGATTCAGACAGAACAAGATAGATAGATGGATAGACTGATAGAAAGGTGAGGAGAAAAACAGGAAAATATTTATACACACGTAGATGAAAATAGATAAAGGTATGTAGAAAACAATACAGATATAGGAGAGAAAATGAAAGCTAGTGATAGAGAGAAGCAGGGAATATAGACATAAAAAACGATAGATTCAGATAGAGATAAACTGTGCTAGACATTGACATAGAAACAGAATGCGAATGACTCAAATAGATATAGAGTCGGACAGAACAGGATAGATAGAAACAGGATTGATAGAAAGGAGAACAACAAGAACATTAGGAAAAGATTTGTGCTAGACCTAAAAACAGAATGCAAAGACTTCAAATAGAAAAAAAGTGGACAGATGATAGATAGATAGATAGATAGATAGATAGATAGATAGATAGATAGATAGATAGATAGATAGATAGATAGATAGATAGATAGATAGATAGATAGATAGATAGATAGATAGATAGATAGATAGATAGATAGATAGATAGATAGATAGATAGATAGATAGATAGATAGATAGATAGATAGATAGATAAAGAGGAAGGAAGGAAGGAAGGAAGGATTAGAAAATGATATACACATACATACACATTGGTATGTTTTCTACATAAAGGTATGTAGAAAACAATAGTGATATTTATAGAGAGAAAATGAAAGCTAGTGATAGAAAGGGCAGATATGCATATAAAAAGATATAGACAGAAAGATCTATATCTTTCTGGTAGAAAGACAGAAAGAGATAGAGATAGGAAGTAACAAACAGACAGTAAGAGACAGATACAGAGAAACAGATAGAAAAGGCTACATAGAGATCCACTGAGCTAGATCTAGAAAGGCCAATGCTACAAATAGATATAGAGTCGGACAGAACAAGGTAGACAGATACAAGGTAGACAGGTCTATTCATCTATCTGTCTACCTTGTTCTGTCCGACTCTATAGAGAGGAGAGCAAAAAAAACATTAGGAAGTTGGAACATAGATGAAAATAAATAAAGGCATGTAGAAAACGATACAGATATAGAAGAAGAGAAAATGAAAGCTAGTGACAGAAAGAGAGGAAGGGCAGATATACATAGACAGTGATAGATTCAGATAGATAGTGGAGGAAAGACTTCGAAAGAAACAGCAATAGAAAGTAACAAATAGACAGCAAGAGACCGATACTGAGAAACAGGTAGAAAAGGCTACAAAGAGAACCACTTTGCTAGCGCTAGAAACAGAATTGCGAACACTTATAATACATATAGAGTCGGACAGAACAGCATAGATAGACTGATAGCGTGCTATTTGTCTCTTTGACTATGTGTAGCATTTGCATTCTATCTGTTTCTAGCTCTAGCTCAGTTTATCTCTGTAGTATTTTGTTTCTCTGTGTCTCTTGCTATTTGTTGCATTCTATCTCTATCAATTTCTTTCTGTCTTTCTACCTCTATTTCATTGAATCTCTATTTAAACGTGCACTTTCCTATCTCTTTCTATCACTAGTAGGGATGTGCGTTTCGGCTTTCCGAATGCCGAAAGAAAGCCGAAAGAAACTTATTTTGGCTTATTTCGGGTTATCCGAAACGTTTCGGGGAAAGCCGAAACGTTTCGGGTTAGCCGAAACAAAACAAGCTGAAACGTTTCGGCTTGTTTCGGCTTTCTTTCAGCATTCGAGAATTGCCGTTTTGTTTTTGCTAGGCATTTGCCTTAGCAAGCGTCTAGCAAAATCCTGCTGGAAGCTAAGGCTTCCTGCAGGCTCTTCGAAGAGGGGAGGGGGGGAGAAGGAGTGAATAACTCACTCCTTCTGTCACCCCCCACCCCTCTTGCAAAGGAGGATAGGGAATCCTGTGCTTTGCCTTGCAAATGCAAGGTGCATTGCTAGCATTGCACTTTGCATTTGCAAAGCTGTGGAAGCAGAGATTCCCCCCAAAATTAACAGGTAGGGGAGGGGGAGCAGGAGGAGGGTGACTCTTGGAGTGTGGGTGGGGAAAGGCAGGGGAGGGGGGACTTCCCACTGCTGCATTCTTATGCCAGCCAATAGATTTAAATCTTTGGCTGAGGCTGCAGCAGGGGATTTAAATTTGGAGCAAGACTGGTCTGGAACACTTCTATTGCTGCTGCTGACCGAGAGAAGAGAAGAGAGACTGCACCTGGAGGACATCTGCCTGGAGGATCAACTGTGCTGGACATCCTGAGAGGACACCTGGTAGGCCTTTTTAAAATTCTTGTAAGTTTTTTGATGCTGGGCAATGTGCTGCTGTGGCCTGCCTCTGCAAAAAGGTGTTTCAGTTAAGTCTTGGCATGGCATGGGGGGACAGGTTGAGCAGACAATGTTTGGGGGTGGGGGGTTCAGCATTGGTTGTTGTGCTTGCCTTCTTTAATGTTTACTTTCTCATGCTTGAATGTAGGGTGGGATTGATCTACTGTTTCTCAGGCATTTAAAATGAGTGTGCCAGCTTTGGGCCTACACAGGCCAGAAGCTCTGCTGGGTGGCTTTGGTGCCTGTCTTCTGGCTGGCTCTCACAATTATGCTCCACAAATTGGATTGGTGTGTGGTTGCTTAGCTGTGTCTGGTCCCCTTCTTCCAAGGCTTCCCACCAGGCTCTCAAACAAGTGTGCCAGCCTCTGGCCTACACACAGGCCTGCTGCTCTGGCTTTGGTGCCTCTCTCTGCTAGCTGGCCTGGCACTCACAGTTATGCTCCACAAACAGGTTGCTGACCGTTCGTGGACCTCTTCTGGACTGGACTGCACTTGGAGGACATCTGCCTGGAGACCTCTGCGTGTGGAGGATCAACTTTGCTGCTGGGCATCTGGAGAGGAGGACTGGTAGGGTTGTTAAAAAAAATTGTTTTTTGAACTTATTGCTGCTGCTGTGGCAATCTGCTAGCATATGCTTTAGTTTGGTCTTTATGGCTTGGGCTAGGGGGGGACATTTTATAGTTGGGCAAGAGGACATTGTTTGGGGGTTGGGGGGTTCAGTATTGATTGCTGTGCTTGCTTTCTTTGATGTTTCCTTTGTTATGCTTGAGTGTGGGGTGGGCTTGATCTACTGTTTCCCAGGCCTAAAAAATGAGTGTGCCAGCTTCGGGCCTGCACACAGGCCCGCTCTGCAGGGTGGATGTGTTGTGTTTTACCACTGGTTGGCCCTAGCCTTTTGGGGGGGTGCCTTGACTTGACTTGTAGATTGGGGCCTTGACTTTTGGGGGTTGCGTGTGCGGCATGTGTTATTGACTCTGTTAACATTCCAACGTTCTTGACAGCATTGCGGAAGAGAGGAGGACCAGCTGCAAGACCGCCTGAACATTGCTGGACTGCAGGACTGGTGGTGGTGTGTGAGTCCAGGTTTATATTTGGGTGGGCTTAGGGGTGGGTTCTTGCTAGCTTGGGAGGGGGGAGGCTCATCTTCAGACCACCACATCCACACCCCACACCAACACACCACAGAAACATTGTTCCCGCTAAATAGTGTCTTAGGTAGGTAGGCCAGTTGGTAGGTATTCAGTGGCTAATTGCCCTCAACTTAATCGTTAGGGAAACCAAGCCTAGTTTTTAAAAAATAAATAAATAGGGACTCAGCAGGAAAAGCATTAGTGAGTGAGCGTTAGGTTTGAATTCTATATATATATATATATATATATATATATATATATATATATATATATAAAAATTTGGAATAGCTGTCAATAGGCTTCCCATTAGTGCCCCCATAACTAGGGTTCCACTGCCCATCTCTGGCACCCGTGGTGGTGCCAGGCCGGCCCAGGCATACTAGTGTGTGAGTGTCTAAGGCTGTCTGTCACCTACTGGGGTTTAGGGCCAGCTCAATTCCGGAGGAATTCAGCTGTTTGGCAGGTTCAGGTTCCCCGACATAAATAGGGTCACTTAAAAGGGCACTTGATTGTTCATCTCCAAGTCACAGAGCCACTAGAAGCACAGATTTAGAGCAGGTAAGTTAGGTCTCGAAAACAAAGTTGACCTTTGTTTTCCCAAGGTTTTCTGATTAGTTAGGGTAGATTTCGGGAGGGGAAAGCATGTCAGAGAGGATAGAAGAGAGGGGCCCTGGGGGAAAGGCTAGGGAGAAATCTAGACGGGAGGAGGGGAGGGAGAGGGGGCTGCTGCGGCAGCCCCCCCATCTGAGCGGAGGAGGCCCTCCCCTGCGCTGCTGCCATTCACCAGCCTGGCTTCTGGTGACAGGAAGAGGGTGCGCAAGGCTCTCTTTCCTGAGGCAGCTGCTGGAGGGCCACCCCCAACCTGGGTGCATGAGGCAGGGGCTGGGATTGGGCAGGGGCCTGCTGCTGAGGCTCCTCCTCCTCCAGTGGTTGCGAGCCAGCTGCTGGAGGAGGGGCAGCATGTGGTGTCTCCTGGGATGGACGTGGGGCATGTGACTTTTCCTTCCCTCACGATCACCCCAGGAACCCAGAGGATGTTGGAGGAACTGCCCGTGAGACCCCCCCCTGGAGCGGTCCCCCTCAGTTTCCTCTGAGGCCAGCAGCAGGCCTCTCGCGCCTGTGCAGGAGGGGATGATGCAGGAGGAAGAGGCAGAGACTGTGGTGGAAGAGCCCACATCTCTACCCCTTCAGCCTCGTCCTTCCCCACCTGCCCGGCCGAGAGTGGGACACGGTGTGTCTGGCCAGAGCACCTCACAGGAGGTGCCTCAGGGTGGTCCCGAAAGCGCTTCTCCTGGGAAGCGTGGGATGCCCTTTTCCTCCGAAATCTGGAAGCACTTCCAGAGAACAGGGGATCCCCGAGCAGCCCAGTGCCTGCATTGTAGGCAGCGCGTCAGCCGTGGCAGAGATGTGCGGCATCTCTCCACGTCTGGGATGAGGTACCATATGAAGAGGCACCACCAGGCGGTGCTTCTTCGGGAGGAGGGTTCAAGTGGCGCCGCACGGCCGCCAGCTAGCCAGAAGGAGGCAGGCTCCTCTGGTGCTCTCCCCCCAAGGGTACCTGCAGGGAAGGGATGCCAAGCCTCTCTCCCGGAGATGCTTGGTACGCAGGGCCCTAGTGTGCCCAGAGAGGGGATCCGGAGGACGAGCCAGCGCCTCACGCACCACATCGTCAACATGGTAGCGGTGGATGGGAGACCGTTTTCCATAGTAGAAGACTTCGGCTTCTCAGGGCTGCTCCACGATTTCTTTCCCTGGTACGCCGTCCCTGCTCGCACGACGTTGAGCAGATCGGTGGTGCCCTCGTTTTACAGGGCTGCCAGGGACCATGTGAAGGCACAGCTGTCCCGGGTTGCCGGGAGAACTGTGCACTTCACATCCGACATCTGGACCTGCCCAAGTGTGCAGCAAGCGTACCTCTCGCTTACTGCTCACTGGTGGGAACCTGAGGCGGTTGTGGGTGGGGGCCAGGGGGAGGTGCCTAGCACAGCTAGCCAGGGAAGGATGGGAGACCGCCGGGCCGGCGACTGCAAGGCCTTGCTTCACACCGAGGTGCTCGACGTGTCCCACATGGCGGAGAACATCGCTGCCACCTTAAGGAGACAGTTGGAAGAGTGGGTAGGCCAGGGACCCGCCACCGTGGGATGCATGGTGACAGACGGTGGCAAGAACATGAGGGCGGCAGCGCATCTAGTGAGCCGAGAGTGCATCTACTGTGCGGCTCACAAGCTTCACCTAGTGGTGAGAGACGCGCTGGGGTTGGGCTCCTCGAAGGAACCCCTTGATACCCGGACTCGTGAACTCCAGTTACTGATCCAGAAATGTCGGAGGCTCACGGGTCACTTCTCGTGCAGCGTGAAGGCCACGCACGAACTGCGCCAGACACAGGTCAGGACAGGTGTGCCAGAGCACGCTCTGATCACTGACATTAGCACTCGCTGGAACTCCACCTGCGCCATGCTTGAGCGCTTGGTGGAGCAGCAGGCCGCACTCCACACGTGGATCTCCGAGAGCTGCAGTGCAAGTCAGGTGGGTGAGTTCAGCTGGGAGGATTGGCTCACTGTCACCCAGACAGCGGAGGTCCTGAAGCCCTTCAAGGACTTCACTGTGGCGGTCTCGTCAGACACGGCGACGGTGTGGTCATTCCCCTGGTGCACACGCTCCAGAGGAATCTGGCCACCCTTGCAGACCGGGTCGCGCCCCGTGCTGACCTTGTTCCAGCTATGCGCGCACTAGTGAGAAGGCTGCAGCTTGGCATAGCTGCCAGGCTAACTCCTCTCACTAAGGACGAGTCATACATGTTGGCGACCATGTGTGACCCGCGCATAAAGGGCACTTTCGCCGAGCGGGACGGGAACCTCACCCAAGCCAGAGATGGGCTCTGCTCTTGGGTGAGGTGCAGGCAGGCCAAGAGGGGATGCCTGTCGACAGGGGGGACGCAAGAGGGGCCCTGCCATGCGGGTCCCTCTGACACCCCCTCTGTGCAGGCCCCCCCTGCGGCCACCACCGGAGTACCAATGGAGATGGAGCTGCTCTGGTGGGCCCTCGTCCCCTCTGGGGTCGTGAGGACCATGAGAGAGGATCCGGCGGAGGCAATGGTCAGGGACTACCTCGCGGAGCCCTGCGAGTCGCTCTCCACCAATCTGCTCAGCTACTGGGCCAGGACGGAGTCGGTCTGGCCAGACCTCTCCCTCGAGGCGCAGCGGCTGCTCTCATGCCCTCTGACGAGCGTGGAGAGTGAGCGCGTCTTTTCACATGCGGGCGACATTGTCGGCCCACATCGCACTCGCCTTCTCCCATGGAGAGTCGAGCAGTTGACCTTCCTGAAGTTCAACTCTCGCCTCTTCGATTTCTCAGGACTGGACTTCCAGAGTGACTGAGGTGAGCCCAACTTGTGGCCTGCATCCTCTGAGAGTCCAATCCTTTGGAATTGCGCTCTCCCCTGCATAAAACCCTGTAGACGCAGTTAAAACCGGCCAGTAGAGGGAGGGTGGTTAGGAACCAGTGGCAAAGGGAATCCACCCAGCAATTTGAACCCCCCCCCCAAGGGAATTAAAAACCTCTCCCAGCACTGAGACAGACCCTGTGGGACCAAATTTATTCAGAAAAATAATGCCCCAGAAACATGGATTGCCACTGGAGGGAGAAATAGGCTAGATAGGGATTGCTTAGGTGGGGATTAGGGAATGGGAAAATATCAGATCCTGCTGTGAATGTTTAAAATGTTTTTCACTGTTCATGTTAAAAAAAAAAAACCAAAAAAAATGTTGTGGTTATGTTTTTTCAAAGTTGATGGATTGTTCATGTTTAAAAAAAAAACCCCAAAAATAATTGTTGTAATGTTAATGTTTGGTTTGCTGGGGCGGGGGATGCGGGAAGAGTTGTGGATGGGCACCAGCCAATGATGATCTCTCGCAGATGTTTCCAGGTAAATGCTGAGGCTGGTGTGGGGGTGGGGGGAAACCTCTGCAACACTGCTCCAGAAATACCAGTGTCCAGTGCCTTGGCAGTGCCCAGTCCAGCTTTTTGTGCCTAAACTGAAAGCATAGCCGCAGGAAATGACATAAGTTCTGCTGGACCCTGTTGCAGTGGTTTCCCCCCATCAAGTTGGGTTATGGAGGGAGAGTTGTATTAAGCTGGTAGTTATGATAATCTTGTCTAGTGTGGGCTTCTTTTTCCATGCCCAGTTGTGTCCTCCTACTATGTAACCTGAATATGTTCTAAAATTTAGAGTTTGTCCTTTTCAAAAAAAAATTTTTTTTTAAGATTCTCTGATGTGTAGTTAATTATGTAGTGCTTTTGAGTGGGGGACAATTAGTGTGATATGTTGTGATTTGTTGACCTATTGTAATTTGATAGTGATAAAATAAAGTTTTTTTAAGCTTGAATCATTTTGTGTATGTTCCCTTCTTTTATGTGAGGTTGGTTCCCATCATTGGGAACAATGGAGCAGGCTGGCCAGCCTTCTCTGTAGGTGGTAGTGGGGGGTCAGGGGGTGGTTGTCTGTGTGACAGGCCAGGTGCTCTTTCCCAGGGACAAGTTGGCACTCAGGACAGGAGTGTTCCCATTGTGGCACCCCTGGGCTGTGCGGAATTGCCCTGGGAAAGAGAGTTTAGAAGTTCCCAGCATAGGGAACAAAGGGGGAGGGCTGGCCAGCCTGTTCCTGGGGTTATGGGTTTGGGGCAGCTGGGAATGGATTTGGGTCTGTGAGGGATAATGGGGGGATTTGGGTCTGTGTGTGGCAGCTGGGGGGTGGAATTGGGTTTGTGTGGGGCTGTAAGGAGTGGACTTTGGGGGATGAGAGCATCTACTTGGGGACTTTATTCCCTGGTAGCCCTTTGTTCCCAATTAGGCCCTGGCTAATGTCTTGGTGAGGGCTTCCATGCCTCTATCAGTTGCTGGCCCTCCTTTGCCATCTTTATCAGAAATTGGCCTAGGGCAGCCAAACTCCAGGTAGGGCAAAAGTTGACCATGGATTCTAGGGGAAATCCCTACTCAGATTTCCCTTTCCACAAGTCCCACCCCCAAATTGCCAGGAACTTCCAAGGCCAGAGTTTGCAACCCTACAGAGATCCCATTTCCACACTCATAGCCTTGGCACGGTAGGTGTAGCCCCCATGGAACACTTTCAGGTTCCTGATTCCAAGTTCAATGATGCCAATGTAAGTCAATCCAGACCATCATCAAAAATGGGTTTTAAACAGCAGTGGCATTGGGCTGTGTTTAACTCATTCACTTGTCTAGTTGTACCCAAACATTTTGCTTATGTTTTTAAAATCAAAGAATTTTAAGTGTGGCACTAAAGACATTTTTAAATGGTTTTTAAAATATCTTTTTATTTTGTAGTATTTAATGTGGCATTGCTCAAGGCCTTTTGTCCAAATAAGCAGTTTCATTAAAGTAAAAGTTAGACAAGGCTGACAGGAAGAAAATGCATTCAAACTAGTGTAGGAAGAAAGTTTTAATTTACATATACCATGGACTCCGAAAAAGACATGTAAGTGGCTTCCATCCAGACCAAATCAAGCCTGAATTCTCCCTTGAAGATAAAATGATTGTGCTTTGGTCACATCATGAGAAGACAAGACTCACTAGAAAAGACAATAATGCTAAGAAAAATTGAAGGCAGTAGGGAAAAGAAGAAGACCCTAAATGTGGTGGATTGACCTCAGTTTGCAATACATGAACAAGGTTGTTGGGATATTTTGGAGCTCATTAATTCTTAAGTTCACCATAAGTGATTTGAATGCATAAAACATACACACATACACATAAAATATATATCTTAGTGCATATATTACCCCCCCTCACCCATTTATTAGTTTATCTTATGCCCTGGTTTTCTCCCCCCTGGAAACCTATAGTGGTTTACACAGTATTGTTCTCCCTTGCTTTGTTTTAACATCATCATAACAAACAGGATAACAATAGACAGCTGCTCCATGCCCCACATTGGGAGTGACTTCAGCCACCGATGGCCTTCTTAGTAGTTGAAGGGGGTGGAGGGGAGGGGAGGGAGACAACACACTCCAGCCTACTCTATCTGGGGCCTAGGTAACAAAATGGAAAATGGCGGCAGCAGGAGCTCCTGCCCACTCCACATAGGGCAAGGGCCACCCATTGCTTGGCCTTGGCAAGGAGCCAGTGGTGGGGCAGCACTGATTCTGGGGCCCCGTCCTGAACATTTGTCCAGGGCCCCAGAATCACTAAGACTGCCTCTGAAAAAAACAACTCTATGCGTTACATTGGCTGAGCCAAGAACATCCATCAAACCTCCAAGGCACAGGATCAGAGTCTCCCAGATTCTAGTCCAACAGTCTAGCCATTGCACTACACTGGATATCTTAAAATTGGTAATACCCCACCACCAACTTAACCATTCTTCTCCAAAAGGCACACAACTTGGCTGTGGCTCAAAAATGAGTATGATGCATGGGCCAGTCACTGCAAACTGGTTCTAAGGCTCAGGCCGGGGGGGGGGCATTGTTCCAATGCTACCCTGGCTTTGGAAGGGTACAGCAAAATAGATGAAATAATCTAGGTTCAGTGCCTCCCTCCTTCTCTGTCTCTCTCTCTCTATAATGTGTATGAAAACATTGTTAACATTACTACACCATCACTGAAGCCTAGAGGATACTTAGGGTCTGTTCACACATGCATGATCATTTCATGGCACTGCACTGGCATGATGATGTCTCTTCTAGGAAGTGATGTCATCATCACACAAGGCTGGGGAGCACACATACTTCACAGCAGGCTGATTTGGGCCACAAATGATCCTGCTTCGGCCTGTTTAGGGCCCAAATCAGCCCACTGCAAAGCACAGGAATACTCTCAGGGCAGCCAGATGACATCAGTGACATTACTGCAGCAGCCCCAGGAGTGTACCCCGAAGGCTCATTCCCTGACTTTCCCCCTTCCAGCCAGGTAAGCAGTGACAGGGGGCGAACGGTGGGAGTGGGGGATCCCCCACCAGGGGAAATGGATCCCTAATTGTGTCTGAGGATCAGTAGAATTCAAAGTGTGAATGGTTCACTCCATAGTGCTTCAGTCTTTGAGGGACTGATATGCACGTGATAGTAAACTCCAGAATTCATAATTGTTAATGAGGAATGCATGAGGTGAGGGGTAGGAGTGTTGCCAAGTAGGCCCCCTCCCCTGCTTTTAAGGCCTGCCACGAACTGTGTTAAAGTTTCCTGCATTGCTGTTTTATTGCCACACAAAGATTGCTTTGCACGTGTGTGCTCTGATACACGTGTCAGTTTCCTGCCTGCGTGTCAATTGCCTTGCTGCTGCAATAGACTGTGTAGTTCCCTGACTCCATGTTTGGATAACTGCACAAAGGACTCTCTTTCTGGGCAGCCCTGCCCTGACCTGTATCTGGATTTCCCAGTGTGTGCTTGGACTGTGTTACAAGTATGCCCCGTGCCTGCATTGCCATCTGCCATGGACCGTGCCTGTTCCCTGCTTTGGACTGTGTTTTAAGTGCTGTTCCCCCTGCCTCCATGGAAGCCTGCCTCATATGGGCCCAAGCCGCTGCTAGCAGCCGGGCGCCAGCCGGGGAAACCTCCAGCGAGCCTGGCTAGGCGCTCCCTGGTCAGTTCCCGCCTGGAGTCTCCTGCGGGCCGGTCCCTGAGCTTGCCCTTGCTACCGGGCAGCCTGCAAACCAGCCTCAGCTATGCCCAGCCGGCATCCATGTTCTCAGGCAGCCAGAAGACCCAGAGGAGAAGACTGCTTTGGGAAGCCATTTCGGCGAAGCGGGCACACCACGTCGGCAGCGAGAGTACCTCGCCCCGCTCTGCATATCTTAGGAGCCGCTCCGGAGAAGGAACTAAGTGCTGACCATCCCAAGCACTTAGAGAATGCATCTCAAAGAAACCTCCGCATTCCAGAGCTGAGGACATCAGGACAAGCCCTGTCCGCTGGAACATCCATTCAGCCCACTCGGATTTCCCCCTCCCTCTTTTGTCCCCTCTTCCTGAGGTGTCACTTATCACAATCTGATTACCAAAGTGGCCCATCCAAGCCATTCAGTAACCCATTAGAACCTTTGTTTTAATCTGTGAGAACCACCAAGTACAGCACCTGCCCCAGGGTACGTTTTGGGGTATTTAAGCTGGTCTCCCAGACCACTCGGTGCTTAGGCCATTCCTATCCAGACCCCCCCCCCTTGCTGTCCGTGGCTCAGGCCATCCTATCCAGAACCCCTTGCTGTCCGTCTGTGGTCCCAGTGCTGGCATTGGGCCACCTCTCTGTCGTGTCTCTGCTTCGCTCCAGGATTGTGAGTATTTCCCTTATCATCGTTGGGAACCTGCTAATGCGAAAGTCTCTATATTTCCTGCTCTGTATTTCTTAGACCTTGTATGTTTTCTTGTATGTATGTGCAAGTTCAGGCTTACGCCACACTATTAGAAAATACACGTGTTTGAACCTATTTGTAGTCTGCCTCTTTTTCACTAGAGTGTCTGGAATCGGGACCTCCGTAGACATAGGTTAAGATCCGCGCTTATTTTAGTTACAGACTGCTAAAGCTAATTTCCCCTTATAATAAAGAGCAGTTCTGGTAACAGTTTACTGGTGGAGAATATGCGGGCATAACCCAGTTCGTGTGAATACACGTGAGTCGACACGCGTGTCTTCAGCGAACTGACTTAGAGGAAAATTTTCCAGACCTCTGTGTAAAGAGCGCAATTTAGCTCAGGGAATTAAAAGTGTGAGTGTGTGTGGCTCTAGCGAGCATTTCTATCTTGTGGGTTGGCTTTTCCCCATTTCCTCCTTCAGTCAGCTTTGGACTACTTGCCTTTTGTGGTGCACCGCGAGGCCCTCCAGCTGTTATAACCGGTGTACTGTGGGTGAGGACCTCTGAACTGGTGAAGTTCCTGGCCACTTTCCGGGCCGCCTAAACGCGTCTATGTGGGTGGGATCCCAGAAGTAGGCTATAGATATATATATACATCCTGAAGCAGCATATATAAAACTCTCTTCTACCCTCCCCCGTCTCTCCTAAGTCCGTCCAAATACCCCGTTCCTGCCAGCACTTAGGCTTCAATCCCCGCTCCGGAGGAAACGTGAAGGGATCGTTAGTCCGTTCGTTTAGTTTCGCTTTGGGAATCTGAAGCCAGGTTCCTGAAGCCCCGCGGCAGCCGGCCGCACCGTGCTTAGGAGTTTTAAGATAGACTCTTGGGCGCCTTTCCGCTTGAGAGTTTTAAGGAAGACTCTTGGGCGCACCTCGCTTGAGAGTTAGTAGGACTCTTGGGCGCATTTTTGCTTGGGAGTTGTTAGAACTCTTGAGCGCTTTTCCGCTTGGGAGTACTGTAGTTTTACTCCTGAGCACTTTTGCTTGGGGAATTGCAGAGGCAGTCCTTGAGCGCATTTAGTCTTTTGGTCGAGGCTTGGAGGCAGTTTAACCGTTTGTCTCTGAGCGCGAGGCCTGGGGACTTTTTGAGTTTAGTTCTTGGGCAGAGAGCTTGAGAGCATTGTAGTTTCTGAGCAGAGGCTTGGGAGCATTTCTGGTTGCCTGAGCATAGGCTTGGGAGACCCCTTAGTTGCAGTTTCTGAGCAGAGGCTTGGGGACAATTTCTGGTTTTCTGAGCATAGGCTTGGGAGACCCCTTAGTTGCAGTTTCTGAGCAGAGGCTTGGGGACAATTTCTGGTTTTCTGAGCACATAGGCTTGGGAGACCCCTGAGCTTTGGCTTCTGTGCAGAGGCTTGGAAGCACTGAGTGTTCTTTTTGGTTCTTGGGCTTAGAGAGCT
Source organism: Eublepharis macularius (assembly GCF_028583425.1). Lineage (NCBI taxonomy): Eukaryota > Metazoa > Chordata > Lepidosauria > Squamata > Eublepharidae > Eublepharis > Eublepharis macularius. Next base: position 228,404,611 of record NC_072791.1, on the reverse strand, counting down.
TGAGAACACCTTCTGAGCCAGTAAACTTTTCCTGGTCCCGTGGCTTGTAGGCAAGCTTGAAACGGGAATAGGAATTTTTCCTTCTCCCCCAGTGGAGAAGAACCAACTGTAGGACCCTTAAAAACACCCTTGTAAACCCTAAAGTTAGGACCCTTGAAACCACCCCACCCCTGGTGTCGCTGATCCACTCTTTAACCTCCCCAGAGATCAGCCTTAAACAAAAGGAAAAATGTACCGAGCAAACCCCACCGTGCCTCGCCTGGAGAAGTGGCTAGTTAAGAAGGGAGATTGCCCTTGGGAAGCCGGTTCCTTTAAGGGACCCGACCCGCTCCAGATAGTCAGAAGCGCCTTCCAGGATTTTTGCGAGAAGGAGAAACCCAAGTCCAGTAAAAAAGACAGATATGGGGCTTGGGCACTTTTCACTGCCCTACAGGACAGCGTGTCCCTAATTAGTAAGTTGCAAACAGCGCAGGAGGAGCTAGAGGAGAGGTCAGAGCAAGAGCAGGATGCCTTGCGCCTAGAAATCCAGACTCTCAGGACTAAGCTAACCGAACAGGAAAAGGAGTACGAGAGAAGAGCATTTGAGTGGCGCGCTGAACGCGTCAATCTCATATTAGAAAAGCAAGGACTAACCACTGCCCTCCAGGACGCTCAGCATAAGGCTGAAGCGGCCACCGCTCGTGCCGATATGGCTGAGCATGCATTAACTGAGGGGCAAGAGGAGATTGCTAAGCTCACCCACGCCGCCCAGTTCATGGCGGACCACAACCAGTCTAAAACCGCAGCCGCGGACCATTCAGCTTGTAAGAGGGAGCTAGAGGCCCTGAAGCGACACTTGGGGATGCAACAAGCCGTAATTTCCGCCGTGCACCCCTCCGCCCTCTTGGCCCTCCCAGAGGATAGTAAGGATAGCTGGGCATCTCAGTCGCCCCAGCCCGAGGAAGCCCCACAGCCCCTCCATCCGATAGCTACCAAAGAAATTGTCTCCATGGACGAGGATGGCAGAAAGACAGACCGGGTCGTTAAGGAAACCCGCAATTGGAGGCCCGACGAGCTCCAAGCCATAGCAGACCGCATGGGGCCCCTAAACCGAGACACGGCCATCCAATGGTTCACCCACGTGACCACCTCTCAGCCCTCCGCTAGTGGTTCCGATGTGGCCCAACTGGCCCGCCACTGCGCCAGCCCCGAAATAGTCACAGCCCTTAATGCTTATGTTTCCAACCGAAGGCTAGCCACCCGCAGCCAGTATGGAGCCATTAAAGAACTGTGCGCATTCCTATGGCCCACCAAGAGTTTAAAGGCCCTGTACATTGCAGAGTCTCAAAAACCCGGAGAGGACCCAGAGGCATACTTAGCTAGGAAGCAGCTTCTAGCCGAACTAGCAGACGAAGTGGACCTAGATGCGAGCAATGTGCCCGACTTTGACGAATTAGAGTTCAGGAGAGCAGTCATAGATGGTCTCAACAGTACTACCCGCCTGGCCCTGGCAGGGGTAGAACCTGGGAGCATCTCATGGGGAGACCTGGAAGCTCGCATCAGGAGCATTGCTGGCCTGTTGCGAGAGACTGGCGCCATCCGCCATGTGAAGTCCCCGGCCTCCCGTAGGAAGGAGAGCGAGCCGATAAGCGCAGTCACCTATGCCAACCATGGCCCCCGCTCCCAGTACCGACCGCAGGGATGCAACCCGTACCCGGAGGCAAGGGGAGGAATCCTGCGGGGAAGGACTAACAGTTTCAACCGGGGAAGAGGACCAAGGGACTACCGCTCGGGAGTTTCCTTCGCACCCACCCCAACTTACGGTTCCTCTGCCCAGCAGGGGCCCCAGGAGCCCCGGTCACAGGATGCGCCCCTAGCCCCTTCTCACTCTCAAGCATAGCACCCGTACAACCACCAGGTCTACCCACCTCCAGATCAGTCTAACGCCTGGGGAGCACCACAGGGTGACCACAAGGGCTACAGGGACCGCGGCAACACGCCCCAGTCCAGGGACCCCCTCCGTTGGGAACTTTGGATGCGCCTCAAAAACATTGGAGCAAACATGGAGCTATTCGATGGAAAGCCCACATCCGTTCTAATGAAGGCGATCATGGAGTGGGAAGACCAGCAACAGCCCCCAGTGCCCCTGACAGCGCCCCCCTTACCGCCCGACCTTCCCTTTCCGGGTTCCCCAGTAGCTGCGGTCCGGGAACGCCCGAGCCCCAATAACCCCTTCAGAGGAAGCGCCACGCCTGCCGACCAGGGTGCAGGATTAGAATAGGGTCGCCCCGAGTCCCCATCTCCCTCCGTTGGCATAGTTGCCAAACTAAAGCCGGACACATGGGGGAGACCGACAGTAAAGGCAGGGATTGGGACTCCCGGGGAAAAGAAGAAGCCTGCCACTCTCCTCATAGATACCGGAGTTTCACTTAACATACTCCGGCCCACCCTAGTCACAAAGGGAACCCAGACCCCTACTACCATGCAACTCGCCGGTTTTGGAGGCGGCGTGCAGGAATCCCCGGTCTGGCAGGACATCCCCCTCACCGTTGGGAGCCTGGCCACCCGGATTTCAGCATGCGCAAACCGGGGAGAAGACGATGGTCTCTTGGGCATGCCGTTTTTCCGAGCCGAGGGACTGACCATTGACTTGGCGAACGGGCTCCTGTGGCGCATCCCAGACTTTGTCAATGCAATCCATCGGTGTGCCGCCCTTAAGGCCCCCCTGCCTCTCGCCCCTATCACAGGAGACCCCTGGGTTCAGGAATTTCCCGAAGTTTGGGTGACAGATAAGGCCGAGTGTGGGATAGTGAAAGGCGCCTGCGTCCTAATCGAAGGAAAGGACCCCCCTCCCCAAAGACAGTATAAGTACCCAGCAGAAGCTGAGGCAGGAATAGCCAAGACCATAGAAGGACTCCTTGAGTGGGACGTCATACTCCCGATGCAGTCCATCTGCAACGCCCCATTGTGGCCAGTTCTAAAGGCAGATGGAGTGACCTGGAGAATGACGGTCGACTTCCGTGCCCTGAATGCCACCACCCCTCCCGTCGCCCCGGTTGTGGCTAAGTATAACGAGATCGCCGCTGGGTCCCGGTTCTACTCAGTCATAGACCTGGCCAACGCTTTCCACTCCATCCGGTTGCATGAGTCTTGCTGGTACAAGTTTGCGTTCACTTTCCGCAGCCAGCAATACGCATTCAAGCGGACACCCCAGGGATTCCACTCCAGCCCTAGTATTTGTCATGCCCATGTAGTCCAGATGTGGGAACGCCTCCAACCTTCCTCGAGGCCCCATGTCCTGAGCTACGTGGATGATATTCTAGTCCACGCCCCTACGGAAGAACTAGTTCGCCAAATCATGAGGGAAGTCCTAGAACTCCCCCACGAGACCGGGTTCAAGGCAAGCAGGGAAAAGGCCCAATTGGTTCAGACCAGCGTCAAGTACCTGGGTCTGACCCTGGGACCCGAGGGTCGCACCCCGGACGCCCAGCGAATGGAGGTCATTTCCAAGCTGCCTGCACCCACCGACGTCCCCTCCCTTAGAGCCCTTCTAGGAACCTTTAACTTCTCCAGAGACTTCATCGAGTCCTTTGCAGACAAGGCTCGCCCTCTTTATGCCCTTCTCAAAAAGAACACCCCTTGGGAATGGGGATCTGACCAACAGAAAGCACTGGCAGAACTCAAGCGCAGCCTGGCCGCAGCCCCAGCTCTAGCCCATCCAGATGTTACCCAGCCATTTTTTATTCAGCTAGCCGTCTCGGACAAAAGCGTAGGAGCCACGCTCACCCAGCAACAAGCCGGGACCGTAAGAGTAGTAGCCTATGCCTCTCGTAATCTAACTCTGGTCGAAACCAAGTTCAGCCCGTGCGAGAAGACTTGCCTTGCTCTAGTTTGGAGCCTGACTCATTGGGAATTTATCATAGGTGGCTCGCTCACGATAGTCCAAACCACTCATACGCCCCTCAAATACATCTTGTCTGGCAAAATACAAGACGGGCAAGCATCAAACGCCCGCATAGAGCAATGGACCCTGGCCCTGGTTAACCGCGGAGTAGAATTTAAAAGGGAAGCAACTGAACCACCCGCCCCATATGGCCTGTTAGTAACCGGGACCGAGCACGAGTGCCCCCTGGATCCACCACCGCAGGTCGTTTGGCCAGTCACCTGGGGAGTCTCGCTAGAGGAAGCCCGACTGAACGGCTTCACATGCTGGTTCTGCGACGGCTCCTCCTTTCACGTTGGTGGCTCCCCTCAGACGGGCTACAGCGCCGTGCGAGTGAGCGATGCATGCACTCTAAAGGGTCCAGCCCGCCCCCATTCCAGCCAAGTGGCTGAGGTGCGAGCGCTTCTGGCAGTGCTTGAGTTTGAGCCCCCAGAAAGCCCACTTGCCATTTACACAGACTCGGATTGGACGGCCAAAGCCGCCACGGTCTGGCTCCCGGTATGGCAGAATCAGGGATGGAGAACCAGCGATGGGAAACCCGTAGCCCACCTACAGCTGTGGCAGCACGTAGCCACGCTCCTTCAGTCTTGCACAGGCCCAACGCAGGTCACACATGTTAAGGGACACCAAAAGACTAATTCAGAAACCGCCTATTGGAACGATCAGGCAGACCTCGCCGCCAAGGCAGCCGCCACGGAAAGTACTCCCCTACCGGAACCAGCCTCAGACTGTCCCCTCCACCCTGTCACCACTCGGGCACAGGCCCATAACCAAGCCCAGGGAACCGCAGGTACACTAGACCTGGCCCAACTGCAGGCATCCGACCCAGAAGTAGCTAGCCTACTAGCAGCAGGAAGAGACCAGACAGGGAGATTAGTGATTCGAGAAGAGGAAGGCATAGTATGGGCAGTAGATACAGCCGGTGAACGCCACTGGGTAGTGCCACTGGAAGTCAGGGCCGACCTGATTCAGTTTGTCCACGAGCAGGGACACCGAGGCAAGGACCTGACTCTGGAGAGGGTCAAAGAGGTTGGATGGTGGCCTGGCATGCGCACCGAAGTAGCACAATGGGTGGACAACTGTCTGTCCTGCACTATGGTCAATGCAGACTCCACCGGACCTAGAGCTCCCCTCCAGCATCAGAGAATTGATGGACCCTGGGCTCGCATACAGATTGATTTTATCGGCCCCCTTCCCCCCACTCCCCGGCGGCAATCGCTACTGTCTCACTGTCATAGATCCCTTTAGCAAATGGGTCGAGGCGTTCCCATGTAAACGTAACAATGCGGCCACCACAGCCAAGCTACTGTTTAATAACGTATTTTCAAGATGGGGCACTGTGAGAGTCATGGACTCCGATTTGGGCTCGCATTTCATCGGAGAAGTTACCCAGGAGCTTTGCAAGGCATTAGGCATCCAACAACGTTTTCACATAGCCGGCCATCCCCAGGCTTCAGGCACCATAGAAAGAACCAACCGGACCCTCAAGGAGGCTCTCCGCAAAATGGTTCGCTCCTCCGGGAGAGACTGGGATGAAAAACTCCCCATAATCCTGATGGCCATCAGAGGTACCACCGCAGTTCACGGGCTCACGCCCCATATGGTCATGACCAGACGAAGAATGCAGCTCCCGGAAGCCTTCTGGCTAGACACGCAGCTCCCTTCAGATATGCAACCCATAGTAATTAATGACGCCTGGGTCCAGGACCTGCTCTCATCAATACACGCTGTCCACATGCAAGTAGCCCAGAAGTTGGGCGCAGCTCAGAAGGATATGGACCGCAAACTAGGATGGGTCAGTAACCCAAGGCAGTGGGAGGAAGGACAGCTCGTTCTATATAGGAAGTTCTCACAAAAAGCGCACTCGTTAGCAGCCAAATGGCAAGGTCCCGTCCCCATCACGAAAAGAGTCTCCCCAGCGGTCTATCAGGTAGCCATTCAGAGGAAGACAGGAGGCACTTGGTTGAAATACTTCCACGCCTCTCAATTAAAGGAATGGAAAGGAAAGCCGCTCCAAACCGCCCCGCCAGTATATGACCCTGGGGGAGCACCCCCCAGCCCAGCCCCCCTCTGCCCAGTAATTCGCCAGACATCCCTTCACCCTGGGCCAGAGGTATCCTGTGTTCCCTTAGACCAGACCTTTGTAGCCTTAGTATAAAAGAAACAGCAGAATATGTAGATGTGAATGTTAAAAGTTTTTCCAGTTCTATTCTTTAACCTTATTGGCGTGCCCCACAGTTGGGACCCTAGGGGGAAACACGGCAACCAAAGCCAAATAGGACCACCACCGAAAGTGATTCTTAATTGGATTCTTAAGCCGCATGTTCGGAAAAAAATTGCACAGGCAAAAGAGATTTGCTGTGTGTGAAAGTGTTTGGAGAGGCTTTAGCCCAGAGGTGAATACATTCTTTCGAACATAGTGGAACCACCAAAAAAGGTGATCCCTGTAGTCGAAAATATATCACCAGCCGTGCTGGTGAAGATCCCGCATCTACGTAGATTTGGGGTCTCACCTGCCAGACCCACGCTTTCGCATGATGGTCGGCTTTGGATTTGAGGGCCGTGCCTCCCCTGGAAAAGGACCCCCAGGAAACCAAATATCCCTCTTTTACTAATGTTCATATTCGTCATGGTGAGTTGCTATACGGCGCCACCATCTAGTACGCTTTAGTGCAAAGGTAAAAGACCCGCCAGTATTTTATAAATATGTTACCCCTGGAATGTGTTATTGAGGTGCGTTCGCCACGTATAAGGGGCAGCGTGCCTCATTTACATAGCCAGAATCCCCCGCGCCAAGATGACCCCCGAATAACCCAGACCCAGCGGCGCCGGAAGATTTCCGCCGCCTCCGCCGCTTTTCGATAAACGCCGCCGAGCGCCTTCGGCCCCACTTCGGCCCTTTCCGCCAGCAGCTGCCCGCCCCATGTAATCTTTTCCCTTCCCCGTACCATATAAGGGAAAAGAAGGGGGGGAGACATATCGAAGTTTTAATGAAGCCACGCCAGGCCTTCCAAGTGAGGGCGACCTGAAAGTACCCCACACCCATATGCTTCTTGCTCCTTATATTTTTCTTTTTGCTCAGTGTATTTTTCTTGCTCAGTGTATTTTTCTTCTTTTTTTGCCCGGTGTATCTTTTTTTTTTTTAACCAGAAAACGGGGCCTCCCGAGGGAGTCCCTCCAAAAATTGGTTGTCCTGCAAACATATGACGAGGGCCTATTTTAGGAAAATTAAGCGAAGGTCCCCGTTTGCAGCAACCCTTATAGTTACTGGATACCGCTTTCTAGTTTTCTCCGTTTTAAAGGGGCAAGGCCAGGCCGAGCCGAACCGAAAGCTCTCAGCCCGCAAAATAAACGCAGCCCGCCACCGAGCAAGGGGCACCTGAAGGCCACATAGTCTAGGCACCCAGGAACCCCCGGGGCGAGTTTGCATAACCACACCCAACGCATAGCCGACCCTTGCCCGACGCAAAGACGTTCCCCCTCTGAAATATACACGCTATAGGAAGAAACCTCCGCACAGGAGTTCCCCAGAGCAACAAGCTGGAAGGCTCGCTTAATGCTCCGGAACTTCTCGTTCGAACCCCACCTACTAGACAGTGCTGGCAGAAAAATGCCCTCCCTCTTTTTCCCTGCTTCACTTTATTTTATTATGCTGCAAGAAACTCAGGGAACCTGTACTTATATCCGCAGGTCTCCCCAGGATATTTTCACCACAGAAAGGAAAAGGAAGGCCAGGAGATGAGGCACCTGGCTACTCTGTGTTTGCTCGTGCTGACAGGCACCCTAATAAAGGGACGCCCGTCCAAATTAATGCCCTACCCCCACTGGAGATGTATTAATACACTAGCAGAAAATGAAATGATGGTCTGCAAGGTTGTGCAGCAGATTAATATGACCACCCCTACGGATCGCACAAACTTCCGCAGTTGTAAAGAGCAGTGGATCCGACCCCCAGAGCTTGTTATTTTATGTGTGGGAGTAAAAACCATGTCCCAAGAATTAGTGTGCTACTTGCCTACCAATACGGTTTCACCTCTCGCTCCGATTCCATGTATGTTCCTTCCCCGTATCAGGCCAGCCCCCACCGCAGTCCCGGTGGTAGACAAATATACCACCCCTGCCAATTTTGAAACCTCACCATTTGTCACTGAGGCTTTCGGACCATACTGTGAAGTTATTCTAGTGTCGGCCGCAGTATGGAAGGCAGGAGACCCCTTCAGAATGACCATCCTACTAGGCACCACTGCCACTGAGTCTGCATCAGTAACTATCACGCCCCCTTCAGGCGCAGTTCTCTCCTTTGCTATAGAGCGCTGGGAGAACTTGATCTGGATTGTAAAGGAGGAAGACCTAGCCAAACATGGCCCACCCGATTGGATGCTGGTTCAGCAGACGCCCGAATGCCAAACCAAGCCCCTAGTAGAGAAATTTCACCGGCTTGGGCTGCTCTTTGTAAATCTGACTCACGGACCAGGCAATTATTCCCTGCTGATCCGGACCCAGGAGACCCACGCCATCCAAATTGACCCTTTGATTGCTAGCAGTGAACAATTAAGCCAAGGCGGCACGCATATAGTGGGCTCCCATGTTTTGAAAACTGACATTCGAGAGAGAGTTCTAGTCCGCCCGCAAATGTCTTTAAAAGCGATCCACATAGACTTAGCTGAGCTAAATATAACCCAGAGGCTGCCGCAGTGTGCTCCCTATCTGGAGGCCGATAGCAAGGGTTGGAATACATGGCTACAACTGTGGATCGACCCCTCCCCCTCTCTCTCGCATGCCAGATGAAGCATCGCCGACTGGACTGCTCCTGCAGCCGGAGGCTTAGCAATCATGGATTCGGTCAACATTGAGACTCTCACTAATAAGTTTGCCCATGTCACGACTAGCATCTCCGACTTAGGTAAACCGGTGGTGCAGTCCCTAAATTCCATTTCGAATGGGCAACACGAGATCAGCTCCATTTTAGTCAACTGGGAGAGTCAAATTGAAAGAGATTTTTCTCTGCTGCTCAAAGGAACACAGTCTGTGGAACGCAACGTGTCAATAGCCATGGCATGTATGCAAGCCCAACAATTAAACCAGGCTGTGGCCATGGGGCTAATTCGGCAAGCCACGGACGGGCATCTGCCCCTGGAGATTAAAAGATTGATTATGCCCAAATTGTCACCCATTGAACTGGAGCTTGAATCCTGGTGGTCTCTTGTAAATTCCTCATTCTCACCGACCACCCAGGAACTTAAATTATTTTTATTAATGGCCAGTGCGCACGAGTCATTCCATGTGTATCCAGTCGTGCCTCTGGGACTCCAAGTCAGCGACACCGAAGTTCTCTACGCCCGCCACCCCAACCATTGGGCCCGCTTCACCCCGACCGGATGGCAGCTCGTCAGCCTCCAAGGGTGCCAGCACCGAGACCAGACCGGCTTCATTTGCCAGGACCAAGCCTTTGCACCTCATCACCCCTGTGTAGCCCCGCAAGTCGACGCCCTCAACGAATGCTCTTTCGAGGTCGTCCGGGAGAACAGCTCCGCTGTGGTCTACCTTGGGAAAGGATGTGCCTGCGTGCGAACGGCCTGCGACTTTGTGATCCTGAACTCGTTCCAGCTCAAGCCCGTGATCCCGGGAGTCAACCGCTGCTTCTGCAACCTGTCTTCGGTGGCAGCCTGTGACTTCACTTACACGGTACCGGTCTGGACCCAAGAAGAGATCCTGGTGGCACCCTCCATCTATCGTTATGTGAAGCCCATCTCCCTTGGCATCGGTCTGGAACTAATCCACGAGCTCCTGACCCACCCGCAGCTCCACCGCACCCTCCAGAGCATCCAGAGGGACGGGGATACTACTGCTTTGGTTGTGTCCCACAACGGCAAGGAAATTTTGGACCTTGCCCAGCGGATTAAGACCACCGGTGAGCACTCGTGGTGGGAAACCCTCTTTGGCTGGAGCCCCAACGCCACTGGAATTTACAATTTGGCTCTGCACCCGATCGTTGTCATTTTGGCTTTTCAAGTTTTGTTATGTGCCTCACTACTTTATTTGGGCTGTTGGAGCCGCCGACAGCTCCAGCAACTCCAGATGTCTTACCGCTTGGATCGTTACAACCCCGACCTCCTTCTGCCTTAATGGTTGTTCTTGGCGCCCCGTTTTTAGCCCTTGTTTATTTCATTGCTTGTGCTGGTATGAACTATGCTTGTATTTTACTATGTGTACGGATCCTGAACCAGCCCTGTGGACGCTCTGCTGCCGGACACCGCTCCGAGGCCCTCTTGTGGACTAGGGGGGGGGACATATTTCTCCGCCTCCCAGCCCACGGCCAGCCTACAAACGACCGCCAGCCACCTCCATGAGGACTAGAACTGTGTGCCTGAAGCCCTTCTTACCGCCAGCCGACCCTGCTCTGCGGATTGACGCAGACAGCAAGGGGGGGTGGAAGTGTGTTTTGGAACACATGGACTAAGCTTGCTTGTTCCTGTACTTATGCAACCCAGTCCCGCAGCTGTACTGCGGACTGAGCCGTCTGTGATCTTTTTTGCTTTATTGTTTTATGAATTTCTTTGCATTGCTCTCATGAATTTCACCCCCATGAATTTAGCCCCGAATTAACCCCTTACTCTATCTATTGCAAGTGCGCCCATGATCTTCCCATGAACTGGGATCTTTTAATCACCCCCTATCAATTTTACTCTTATGAATTTTCTTTTAGCCTTATGAATTGCCTTTTTAACCTGACTCCCTCCGCCAAAGTGATTTTAGCCTATTTATCATCCTATGAATTTGGTTTTAACCGGGACCACTCCTGAATGGTCTCTTTTAAAGGTTATTAAATTCCCGATTTTTAAACTCTATGAATTTGGTTTTAATCTGGCTGCATGAGTTAGCCTTTTAATTGAAAAGTTTATTTTTCTGCCCCCATGAGCCCTTCCGCCGCTTACCCTCATGAATTGTTTCCACGCACTTGCTTTTACTATTGCTGCTATTATCTATGAATTGATTTTAACTTCCCAAATCATTGCTTTTTATCCTATATATATATATGCATTTATGGTTTTAACCATCTATGAATTGTTCCACCCTCTATGAGTTGATCTATGCCTGACTTGCACTTTCTCACCTTATGTGAATTATTCCCTCACCTATGAGCTTTGTTTTAAGTTCCTATGAAGTAGCCTGCTTTTATTCCTGCATTCATGAATTGAACCCATGAATTGCCTTTGCTTTTAACCCTATGCTTATGAATTAATCCATGTATATGAATTGCCCCTGGTTTTTAGTGTTTTTAATCCACCATGAATTGCGTATGAATTACCTCCATCCATGAATTGATCAATGTACACAAACATGAATTATTGCTATTTATATGCATGAATTGCTCATTGCTGCCTATGAATTGCTGTTTATGTTGACTGTAGCACTTAGCACACCCCCTGGTGTGAACCCAGAGACCTGCAGCCCATTGGCTGATCTAAATTGCACTTATTCGGTTAGGTGGTTCCCCAAACTAAATTTTTGAGTGACGCTTCCCCCTCCTTCCCTTCCGACTCCTTTCTTCGCTCGAAGCTCAATCACTGGACATTGCTGACCACCTCGCCTTTGAAGTCAAGTTCGGGGACCGCCGTGCCTGACGTCCCGTGGTCCCCGAGGGGGGGAATTGTTGCCAAGTAGGCCCCCTCCCCTGCTTTTAAGACCTGCCACGAACTGTGTTAAAGTTTCCTGCATTGCTGTTTTATTGCCACACAAAGATTGCTTTGCACGTGTGTGCTCTGATACACGTGTCAGTTTCCTGCCTGTGTGTCAATTGCCTTGCTGCTGCAATAGACTGTGTAGTTCCCTGACTCCATGTTTGGATAACTGCACAAAGGACTCTCTTTCTGGGCAGCCCTGCCCTGACCTGTATCTGGATTTCCCAGTGTGTGCTTGGACTGTGTTACAAGTATGCCCCGTGCCTGCATTGCCATCTGCCACGGACCGTGCCTGTTCCCTGCTTTGGACTGTGTTTTAAGTGCTATTCCCCCTGCCTCCATGGAAGCCTGCCTCATATGGGCCCAAGCCGCTGCTAGCAGCCGGGCGCCAGCCGGGGAAACCTCCAGCGAGCCTGGCTAGGCACTCCCTGGTCAGTTCCCGCCTGGAGTCTCCCGCGGGCCGGTCCCCGAGCTTGCCCTCACTACCGGGCAGCCTGCAAACCAGCCTCAGCTATGCCCATCCGGCATCCATGTTCTCAGGCAGCCAGAAGACCCAGAGGAGAAGACTGCTTTGGGAAGCCATTTCGGCGAAGCGGGCACACCACGTCGGCAGCGAGAGTACCTCGCCCTGCTCTGCATATCTTAGGAGCCGCCCCGGAGAAGGAACTAAGTGCCGACCATCCCAAGCATCTCAAAGAAACCTCCGCATTCCAGAGCTGAGGACATCAGGACAAGCCCTGTCCGCTGGAACATCCATTCAGCCCACTCGGATTTCCCCTTCCCTCTTTTGTCCCCTCTTCCTGAGGTGTCACTTATCACAATCTGATTACCAAAGTGGCCCATCCAAGCCATTCAGTAACCCATTAGAACCTTTGTTTTAATCTGTGAGAACCACCAAGTACAGCACCTGCCCCAGGGTACGTTTTGGGGTATTTAAGCTGGTCTCCCAGACCACTCGGTGCTTAGGCCATTCCTATCCAGACCCCCCCCCTTGCTGTCCATGGCTCAGGCCATCCTATCCAGAACCCCTTGCTGTCCGTCTGTCGTCTCAGTGCTGGCATTGGGCCACCTCACTGTCGTGTCTCTGCTTCGCTCCAGGATTGTGAGTATTTCCCTTATCATCGTTGGGAACCTGCTAATGCGAAAGTCTCTATATTTCCTGCTCTGTATTTCTTAGACCTTGTATGTTTTCTTGTATGTATGTGCAAGTTCAGGCTTACACCACACTATTAGAAAATACACGTGTTTGAACCTATTTGTAGTCTGCCTCTTTTTCACTAGAGTGTCTGGAATCGGGACCTCCGTAGACATAGGTTAAGATCCGCGCTTATTTTAGTTACAGACTGCTAAAGCTAATTTCCCCTTATAATAAAGAGCAGTTCTGGTAACAGGAGTAGAAGTGGGAGAAGGGCCCCTGAGACTAAGGGGTTGTTTTTCTGTGTTTGGTCCCCTGCTTCCAAGGCTTCCCACCAGGCTCCTGAACAAGTGTGCCAGCCTCTGGCCCACACATAGGCCTGCTGCTCGGGCTTTGGTGCCTGTTTGCTGGCTGGCCTGGCACTCACAAGCACGCTTCAAAAAACTTTTTTGTGTTGTGTTTTGTTGTTATGGAGGAGGTGTCGAGGAGCAAATTAGTATTTTATTTCATGATAGTTGTGTTATTTTCCAACTCAGAGTCTGAGACAATGCCTGTGGGTGTGCCCTGCTGCCATGTTGCCTACATCTGTCCAGGACAGAAAGTGTTTTTGACCCATTTTGCGCCCCCGCTGTGCAACCCACGTCTTGTAATGCTGGTTACAAGTTTTGCTGATTGTCTAATATTAATTGAGTTGTGTGTTATGTTTGTGTAGGGTGAATCACTGCAAGTATGCTGTTTCCATGCCCTTTTGTGCCCTGCTGCTGTGTAAATTTAAGCAGTTCATGGAATAAAGTGTTTTTGAAAGCTCTTGTTATGGTTTTGTTTAATCTGTGATTTGAAGTTCGTTGTGTTAATTTTGTCTAGGGGACTTCTGTTTTCATGCCCTGTTGTGCACTCCTACTGTATAACCCAATTCAGTTCAAAAATTTTAGAGTTTGTTAAAAAAAAATTTTAAGATTCTCTGATGTGTAGTTAATTGTGTAGTGCTTTTGAGTGGGGGACAATTTGTGTGATTTGTTGTGATTTTTGACCCATTGTACTTTGAAAGTGATAAAATAAAGTTTTTTCAAACTTGAATCATTGTGTGTGTGTTCCCTCCTTTGATGTGAGGTTGGTTCCCATCATTGGGAACAATGGGGCAGGCAGGCCAGCCTTCTATGTAGGTGGGGTGTGTGTGTGTCAGGGGGTGGTTGTGTGTCAGGTGCTCTTTCCCAGGGATAAGTTGGCACTCAGGAGTGTGCCCACCATTGTGGCACCCCTGGGCAGTGCGGAATTGCCCTGGGAAAGAGAGTTTAGGAGTTCCAAAAGGGGGAGGGCTGGCTAGCCTGTTCCTGGGGTTATGGTGGGTGTGGGGCAGCTGGGGGTGGATTTGGGTCTGTGAGGGGCTACTGGGGGGATTTGGGTCTGTGTTTGGCAGATGGGGGGAATTGGGTTTGTATGGGGCTGTAGGCGGTGGACTTTGGGGGCTGAGAGCACCTACTTGGGGAGGCCATGAAATTCCCCCCCAAGGGGGAGCAGGCTGAGCCTTGGTGGGAGTGGGAGGAAGGGTGGGAGAAGGGCCCCTGAGGGTAGGGGGGCATTTTGCATGCAAAATGCCACCCCTGGCAAGACAAGCCTCTCCCAGCTGTAGTAGAGAACAGAGCACCTACTTGGGGAGGCCATGAAATGCCCCCCCCAAGTGGGAGCAGTCTGAGCCTTGGTGAGGGGTGGGAGGAAAGGTGGGAGAAGGGCCCCTGAGGGTAGGGGGGCATTTTGCATGCAAAATGCCACCCCTGGCAAGACAAGCCTCTCCCAGCTGTAGTAGAGAACAGAGCACCTACTTGGGGAGGCCATGAAATGCCCCCCCCAAGTGGGAGCAGTCTGAGCCTTGGTGAGGGGTGGGAGGAAGGGTGGGAGAAGGGCCCCAGAGGGGCCCTTCACCCCTGGCAAAGGAAGCCTGCCTCTTCATTTTTTCCCCATAGGAAATAATGAAGAAGATGAGCAGCAGCAGTCTAACAATATGCTGCTCAGTGCTTCTTAATAAGAGGATAGGGGGACCTGGTTTGGGGGGCCATAACATGGCCCCCCAAAGTCCAATCGGTCTGAAACTTCGGGGGTTGTTAGAGAGGGGTTAGAGGAAGGTTCCCACCAATTTTGGCTTGATTCGGTGGGAAAATGCCTCCCCCAGGTATCTGAGAAGACGGAGGCATTTTTCCATTGAAAAAGCCGAAAGCCGAAACTAAGCTGAAACAAAGCCGAAAGCCGAAATGGCTAGCCGTTTCGGCTTTTGCCTGTATCCGAAAGAGATTCTTGTTTCGGATTTCCCAAAACAAGAATAACGAAACAGAGTGCCTTTGCACACCCCTAATCACTAGCTTTCATTTTCTCTTTCTATATCTATCTCTATCTCTTTCTATGTACCTTTCTGTATCTTCATCTATGTGTATCTATTTTTTTCTATTTGATTTGGTTTTTCTCAGCTTCTTTCTTTTCTTTTCTTTTTTAATTTTTATTGGTGAGTTTGAATTTTCAAATTTGATACATACATTCCCTTCATATCTAATTAGTTCTGTTCCCCACCCTTTTCCTCCCCCCTCCCTATTGACTTCCAACAGCTTTCCAACCCTTACCCCCTTTTGTTGCTTAATACTATTTCACTTATAATTTCCTGCAACACATAGATCATAATATCTCTTACTCTAAGCATATACTAATTCTTTTATCCATATTCTCTATCCAATATACTATCAATATAGTATTTGTTATATACTATTCCATACAATATAACATAGCATGCATTATAATATAATATCCCAATATAGTATACAGTGTAATATACTAACACCATACATCATAATATATATAGTGTATAGTATAACTTTTCTGATGTATCCATTTTACTTTTCCTTTGTTAAACTATATAATCTAAATCAAATTTTCTTAATCATAATATTAGCTTAGATTGTTATAGTTAAATTTCCCCCTTAATGGTAAAGTCACTTTTCTCCTCCATTTACAACACCACCCTTTAGAAATTTTCAAACTGCCACAATTCTCCTTTCACATCCCATTTTTTCTCTAAATATTGTTTCAATTTCCCCCAATCAGCAATATATTGTCCTAGGTCAAGATCTTTAAGCTTCCTTGTCATTTTGTCCATTTCTGCCATGTACAGCAATTTGTAAATCCAGTCTTCTATGGTTGGTATTTCTTGTACTTTCCACTTCTGCACATACAAAAGTCTTGCCGCTGTAGTCATGTAAAATAGCAATGTTCCATACGCCGTTGGAACAGCTTCCATCCCCAAGTTCAGTAGCAACAATTCAGGGTTCTTATTTATTTGAATTTGTAAAATCTCATTAATTACTTCAATTATATCTCCCCAATATTGCTTAGCTACTTCACAAGTTCACCACATATGATACAATGATCCTTCATGCTTTTTGCATTTCCAGCATTTGTCTGACATATTCGTATTCCCTAGCGCAATTTTCTTTGGTGTTAAGTACCATCTGTAAATCATTTTGTATACATTCTCTTTAATATTCGTACAAGTTGAAATCTTCAGTGTATTTTTCCACAGGTGTTCCCACGCCTCCATTGTTATTTCTTTATGAAAGTTTATTGCCCACTTCACCATCTGGATTTTAACTGTTTCATCCTCCGTATGCCATTTCAGAAGTAATTTATAAATCTTAGATATTTCTTTCTTGCCTTCTTGTAACATCACTTCTTCTAGTTCAGAATTTTCCATTCTTATACCTCCTTTTAAGCAGTCCAAATTATAAAGATCTCTGATCTGTCTATATTGAAACCATCCATAACAAGGAGACAACTCTTCTTCTGTTTTTATTCTTAACATTGAATGTTGTACTTGTGTTATCTCCTTGTAGGTTAGACGTTGCTGCTCATTATCAACAGTTCTCGGATCTATTACTTCATACGGAACCACCCATGAAGGATTTCCCTCTTCCATGTAAACCTTATATTTTTTCCAGACTGTGAAGAGGCTTCTCCGAATGTAATGGTGCAAAAACATCGAGTCCGCTTTTACTTTATCATACCACATGTATGCATGCCATCCAAATAATTTTTTATGTCCCTCCAAGGCCAGCAATTTACGATTTTTTAACATTATCCAATCTTTTAACCATACCAAGCATATTGCTTCATAATATAGTCTTATATTGGGCAGTTGGAAGCCACCTCTTTCCTTCGCATCCTGTAATACTTTCATTTTCACACGTGGTTTCTTGCCTGCCCACACAAAGTCTGAAATTTTCCTTTGCCATTTATCAAACTGTTTTGAGTCTCGAATAATTGGAATTGTTTGCAACAAGAACATCACTCGTGGTAAAACATTCATCTTTACTGCTGCTATTCTTCCCAACCATGATAAATTCAATTTATTCCATTTTATCAAGTCTCTCTCTATTTGTATCCACAGTTTCTCATAGTTGTTTTTGAATAAATCTATATTTTTCGCAGTCAGTTCAATACCCAGATACTTTACTTTGTTAGTTACCTCACAGTCTGTTGTCACCATTAGTTCTTGTTGCTTCTGTTTGGTCATATTCTTGCATAGTATTTTTGACTTCTTTTTATTCACATAAAATCCAGCTAGCTCTCCAAATTGCTTTATTTTCTCTATTACCTTTGGCATGTTTTCAATTGGATCCTCTACTATTAACATTATGTCATCCGCAAATGCTCTGACCTTGTAGGAAAATTCCTTTATTTTTACACCTCAGATTGTATCATCCTCTCGTATTTGAACCATCAATATTTCCAAAACCAGAATAAACAACAAGAGGGAGACAGAGGGCAACCCTGTCTTGTTCCTTTGCTTATTTTCAATTTTTTAGTTAAGTCCTCATTCACTACAATTGCAGCACTTTGGTCTCTGTAAATTTCTCTGACCACTTGTATGAACCTTTCTCCCATTTGCAGCTTTTCCATAGTGGCAAACATAAAGTCCCAGTTCAAATTGTCAAATGCTTTTTCTGCGTCCACGAAAAAGAAACCAACCTCCCTATCACAATGCCTGTCATAATATTCAATAGCATTTATTACTGTCTTTAAATTGTCTTTAATTTGTCTATTAGGTAAAAATCCTGCCTGTTCCTCTGCAATGAATTCCACCAGCCATCCTTTTATTCTTTCTGCCAAAACTTTTGCAAATATTTTATAGTCATTGTTCAATAACGAAATTGGCCTATAATTTTTAACATTGGTCAAGTCCAGTCCATCTTTCGGAATCAGTGATATGTTAGCTTTGTTCCATGAATCGGGAATCTTATGGCCTTGCATAGTTTCATTCATTACCTCTCTCAAAAAAGGTGCCAATTCGTTAGCCATCACTTTATAGAACTTTGCTGTTAGTCTATCCGGTCCCGGTGCTTTCCCCAATTTCGTTCATTGGATGGCCTCTTTTATTTCTTCCTCTGTCACTTCTCTGTTTAATTTTTCTTTCCATTCCTCCGACATCATTGGTAATTTCATTTTCTCCAGGTATTCCTCTATTGAACCCCTGTTCACATCTTTTTTCTGGTACAGTTTTGCATAAAATTTATAGAAGGCTTTACTGATGGCTGTTTGGTCCAATAATATTCTATCTTCCTCTCGGATTTTAATTATAGTTTTCTTCTCTTTTTTCTTTTTCAGTTGCCAAGCTAGTTATTTGCCAGGTTTATTTGCACCTTCAAATGTTTTTTGATTCATTTTTTTCAAATTCCACTCCAATTCTTTGTTGTTTATTGCTGTCAATTGCTCCTGAAATATTTTTATATCCTGATATATTCGCTTCTTCCCTGGTCTTTTCTTAAGTTGCATCTCTTTGGCTTTAATTTTTTCCATTATTTCCTTTCTTTTTTCTTATTTTCTCCTATCTCTTCCGTTTAAGTCCATCAGTATTCTTCTAATTACCGCTTTATAAGTGTCCCATACCTTGTGAGTTGACACATCCTTATTTATGTTGTATTGTATAAAGAACTTGGTCTCCTTTCGCAGCAACACCATATTGTCTTCTATCTGCAGCAAGTCTTCATTTATCCTCCATCCTCTTTTTTTTATATTTTTTCTGAATCTCCACATCATTGGGTTATGATCTGAGCTTACCTTAGGCATAATCTCCACATCTCTAGTCCACAACGTCAATTCTTTGGAAGCCCAGATCATATCAATTATTGATAGTGTAAAATGTCTTGCAGAGTAAAAAGTATATTGTCTATTTTTAGGATTTTGTCTCCTCCATACATCCTCCAGACTTTCTTGCTCTTTGATTGCAAAAAATGACTTTGGCAAAAGTTCTCTTTTTTCTGTGCAATTTTAGATTTCTTGTCTTCTTCCAAGCTTGTAACTCCATTAAAGTCGCCCGCCATAATTATTTGGTCATAAGTCAACCCGTCTAGTTGTCCTTGCAAGTCCTTAAAAAAGTTTTCTTTTGCGCCATTCGGTGCATAAATTCCAATCACCAAAATCTTTTTTGAGTTCCAAATTATTTCCACCGCTAGATATCTGGCTTCTTCATCGCTTAAAACTAGTTTTGGCTGCAGCTTCTCCTTTATATACAGTGCAACTCCTCTCTTCTTCTTTTTGGAGGCAGCTGCAAATTCATTTCCCAGTTTTGCCAATTTTAAATACTTTAAGTCCTGCTTTCTAATATGTGTCTCTTGCAAGCATACTATATTACATTTTTGTTTTAGAAGCCAATGGAAAATAGCCTTACGTTTACAAGGTGAATTTAGTCCATTTACATTCCAAGATATAATTTTACACTCCATAGTTACATTCTTGTACTTTTTGGTAAGTCCTTTTCATTGTCCCTAATAAAAACTTCCATCTCATGGCCAGATCTAATGTTCCTCCTTGTTCCACCAAATTCAAATGCCAGTCCTTCCGGTATTTCCCATCTATATCTAATTTTCAAGTCCTTTAACATTTGGACCAGCTCTCTGTATTTTTTCCGCTCCACCAACACCGATCTGGGCAATTCTTTCATGATTCTCACCACCTTCCCATCAACTTCTAGTGGTTCTTGGAATTGTTTGCTTACAATTGTCTCTCTTATACTTCTGGTCGTAAATTGCACAATCATATCTCTTGGTAACTTCCTCTGTGCTGCAAATTTTGAATTAATTCTGTATGCCACGTCCAGGACAGCTGCAATCTCCTCTTCCTCTCTTCCCAGGTAGCCTGCCAAAATTTCTGAAATCTGTTCTTGGGCTGATTTTTCTGTAATCTCCGGAATTCCATGCATTCTAAGTTGTTTTTCCATTTGTTTACATTCAGCTACGGCCATTCTTCCCTTCATTCCTCTCATCTCTGTTCTCTGCACATCTACTAAGGTGTCAACTGTATTCTCTACTACATTTACTCTCTGCTGTGTAGCTTGCAGTTCGTTCTGTACTTGATCAATTTTCTTTGTAAGTTCTGCCATCTCCGATTTGAGTGCCTCTTTAAAATCTTTGAAGTTCTCTTGCATCATTTCTTTAAGCTCTTTATTTCCTTCTGAAACTTTTTTGTCTAAGTTTTCCAGCGCAGTTTGCCACTCCTTCTTTGACACAATGGGGCTAGATCTACTTCGCTCCCACAAGTCCGCTCTTTCCCTCAACTCCGTGGTGCTAATTTGCTCCTTTCTGTTAATTTTAAATGTCCCGATTCAGCTTATTTTTTAAAAGTTAGTGCTTGCGCGGTCCAAAATGTTGGGCGTCTTTTCTCTATGGTTTTATATTGAAGTAATCGCCCTTACCCTCATCCAAGATGGCCTACTTCCATTTTCTTTGAAGCCACAGCTTTACCCTTCTTCAAGATGGCGACTTTCTACTTCCGCTTTTAGCAAACCGCTTCTCACTGGTCTCTCTATGATTTTGACGCACTTCCTGTTCCTCCTTTCTTCACAGCAGTTCTCGCGATGTTAAAACTTTCTCACAGTTCATTATCTCCTCTTAGCTGCAGGTATGTAAACAATAATCAATTTTCCGCGTTTATTTCTCTTTATAATGTCACTTTTTAAAAATTTAACTTGCTGGAGTTCTCTCCTATATGTAACAAGTCCCTTGCAGTTTTTAAATCGTCTTTATCTCTTTACTCCTTTTTATAATCTGTCCCGTACTGAGAGATAGCAATCTTTACCTTCTTAGACGTTTCTCTTGGGTTGTAATCGCTGCTTCAATTATCCGATCAATTCCAATGCCCTTCCTGGTTTACTGAAGCTTGGGCATGTAGGTCTTATGTCAGAAACTGACTCCAGAGCCGCTGCAGAGATTTTAGCAAACCTTTCTTCGGGTGGGACCTCAAGGGTGGAAGGGGGCTCGTTGTGTAGAACCCCCCTCACACCCGAGATCAACGCGCCCTCAGGTTCTTGAGCGTACTTGCCTGTTCCCCACCTGGGAACAGGGGGCTGCGGGCAGTTTGCGCCCCTCCAGCCTCCACAAACAACGGCACAGACAGCCCAGCTCTTTGAGCTGCATTAGACCTCCATGAATCCCAAACCGGAAGTTGGTTTTTCTCAGCTTCTTTCAATCTATTTATCTGTTTATTTAGTTATTTCTATCTTGTGTCTGAACCTGTATCTATTTATAGCGTTTGCATTCTATCTGAATCTAGATCTAGCTCTGTGTATCTCTATGCTGCTTTTTCTGTTTCTCTCTGTGTCTCTTACTGTTTTTGTTACTTCCTAGCTCTGTTTCTTTCTGAGTCTTTCTACAATTACCTATCTGAATCTCTCTCTTTCTATATTCTTTGCTCTCTCTTTCTATCTCCACCTATCATTTTCTCTCTTTCTATATTTATCTCTATCGTTTTCTGTATAATTTTCTCTAACTTTCTTCATCTATGTGTATCTATGTGAATATATCTATTGCTCTTTTTTTAAGATTTTTTATTTTTTTATTAACTACATTAACTAACAATACAAAGGGAAAGAAGGGGGGCAGGGGACGGAAAGAAAAAAAACAGCAACATATAACAACACTACACTACACATAATTCTTTCCCTTCATACTGCCATTATTAAAAAATTAAAACTTTGTATGATATTGATGGAGTGGCTGACCTTGCAAAATACAAATTACAATTCAGATTAAGTCTTCCTCCCCCCCCGGGCCTCGGACGCAATTCTCTCTGAGCAACTGCAGCCGCAGTGCTCATTCCCTCCCCCCCCTTCAGACTTCACCTTTTCTTCTTGCTTGGTGTCTTGCTGAAATTCTTGATTTTTGTCCTCAAAATCCCTTAATTGATCTTCTGATGTTATCTTGTAATCTTGATCTTTGTAACTGAACCAAATACCTTCCGGAAATAGCCATTTGTACTTTTTTCCACGTTCCCTCAGAAGAGCTGCGAGCTTTTTATACTTAAATCTTCTTTTCCGAACTAAAAATGGGACGTCCTTCAGTATCTTGACTTTATTATCCAGAAAATCCAGATCCGCATTATATGAGTTGTATAGGATAGTGTCTCGGATCCTTTTAGATGAAAACTCGACGATGATCTCGCGAGGCAGCTGACGCTTCGTTGCATATTTTGAAGAAGCCCGACGGACTTCCAAAATGGCGCTTTTTACCTCTTCTTTAGTTGCCCTCGCGGGTGTCGCCAATAGTTCCGAGGCCAGACCCCATAAATCCTCATTTTCCTCCTCTTTCACGTTCTGGAGGCGCAAAATTGTCTGTGTTCGTTCCACTTGTAGCCCGATGAGCTGGTTCTCCACCAGCTTTAACTCTTTATTCGTTGCCCTCACGAGTGATGCATTTTCCCGGGCAGACTTCTCTGCCCCCCCCACTGCTTCCTTGATGGTTTTCACTTCGCTCTCAATTAAGCCCACCCTTTGATTTGTTTCATTCAGCTTGTCAACAAAGGGCTTTATGGCTTCAATAACCAACCTTTTCACCAAGTCTTCGAGCGACTCTCCTTTCGCCTGCAGGGCAGCCGAAATTGACTTGCCCAAAGCGGGACTCTGCTTTTTCGCTGCCATTTTAGGGGGGGGGCGCCAACCAAATTCTGAAACTCAGCGAGGGGGAAGAATGAGCCTTCTTAGCTTCAGATCCCACCACTCCTTCGCATGCGCTTGTAATAACAGAAGGGATTCGCTTACTTACAGGCTTCCGCCTAGTTCTGCTCTTTGCCATTTTCCATGGCCCGGCAGCACTCAAGGTGCCACGCACGTCTGCCGGCCTCCATAGGGACAAGCGGGCAATTTACCCCCCGCATCGATTTCAGGGGGCTCTTCCCACCGCGTCCCAGACCCTGCCTCCCTCACTGGGAGTCCTGGGGGATAATCTTCGCAAATCAGCCGCCCGGTCAGGCTGCTCAGGCGCTTCCTCCCGGACCTGCGGAGAGGAGCGTCTGACATGGCCGAGAAAATGAAACCGAAACCTATTGCTCTTTTTTATCTTGTTTCTATCTATCATCTTGTTCTGTCTAACTCTATATCTATTTGTTGCATTCTCATTCTCTTTCTTGGTGTAGCACAGTAGATCTCTGTGTAGCCTTTTCTAGCTGTTTCTCTGTATCTCTCTCTTACTGATTATTTGTTAGTTTCTATCTCTTCTCTTTCTTTTTATGTCTTTCTATCACTATCTATCTGAATGTATCTCTTTCTGTGTATACCTTTCCTTTTCTCTTCTATCACTAGCTTTCAGTTTCTCTCTTTATCTTATCTCTATTATTTTCTATATACCTTTCTCTATCTATCTTCATCTATGTGTATATCTTGCTAATAATTTTGTTTTTCTCTCCTTTTTTCTATCTATCTACCTTGTTCTGTCTGACTCCATATCTATTTGTAGCATTTGCATTCTGTTTTTAGGTCTAGCACAGTTTATATCTAAGTAGCCTTTTCTATCTGTTTCTCTATCTCTATCTTTATTGCCTATTTGTTTCTTTCTATCTCTATCTGCTTCTATCAACTGTCCTAGAGCTAGAAAGAGAGAGATTCAGATAGATAGTGATGGAAAGACAGGATGATACAGACAAAATATAACAAATAGACAGTAAGAGACAGATACAGAGAAACAGATAGAAAAGGCTACATAAAAATCAACTGTTCTAGAGCTAGAAACAGAACGCAAATGCTTCAAATAGAAAAAAGGTGGACAGAACAAGTATGATAGTTAGATTGGTAGATAGAGAGATTGTGTGTATGTGTGTGTGTGTGAGAGAGAGAGAGAGAAACAAAAAAGAGAAACAGTTATACACTAAGTAGATACACTTAGAATTCGGTTTCGCTTTCTCAGCCATGCCGGACGCTCCTCTCGGCAGGTCCGGGAGGAAGCGCCCGGGCACCCTGACCGGGCGGCTGATCTGCAAGGATTACCCCCCAGGACTCCCAGTTAGGGAGGCAGGGTCCGGGACGCTGCGGGAAAAACCCCCCGGAATCAATGCGGGGGGGGGAATTGCCCGTTTGTCCCTATGGAGGCCGGCAGACGTGTGCGGCGCCTTGAGTGCCACCGGGCAACGAGAAACGGCAAATAAAAGAAACAGGCGGAAGCCTGTAAACAAGCGAATCCCTTCTGTTCTACAAGCGTTTGTGAAGGAGAGGTTGATCTGAAGAAGATTCACTCTTCCCCTTCGGTGAGTTCCAGAATTTGGCTGGTGCCCCCCCCCAAATGGCAGCAAAGAAGCAAAGTCCCGCTCTGGGTAAGTCAATCTCGGCTATCTTGCAGAAGGGAGAGTCGCTCGAAGAGTTGGTGCGCAGGGCGGTGGTGGAAGCAATAAAACCCTTTGTTGACAAGCTGAATGAAACTGATCAAAGGGTGGGCTTAATTGAAAGCGAAGTGAAAACCATTAAGGAAGTAGCGGGGGGGCAGAGAAGTCTGCTCTGGAAAGTGCATCACTTGTGAAGGCTACGAAAAAAGAGCTGAAGTTGGTAGAGAACCAGCTGATTGGGCTACAGGTGGAACGAACGCAGACCATTTTGCGTCTCCAAAACGTGAAAGAGGAGGAAAATGAGGATCTGTGGGATTTGGTCTCGGAACTACTGGCGACACCCGCGAGGACAACTAAAGAAGAGGTTAAAAGCGCCATTTTGGAGGTCCGTCGGGCTTCTTCAAAATATGCAACAAAGCGACAGCTGCCTCGCGAGATCATTATTGACTTTTCATTTAAAAAGATTCGGGACACTATCCTATATAACTCATACAATGCGGATTTGGATTTTATGGGTCTTAAAGTCAAGATTTTGAAGGACGTTCCATTTCTAGTCCGGAAAAGACGTTTTAAGTACAAAAAGTTCGCAGCTCTTCTGAGGGACCATGGAATAAAGTATAAATGGTTACTTCCAGAAGGAATATGGTTTGGACATAAAGATCAAGCCTATAAGATACTATCAGAAGATCAACTAAAGGATTTTGAGGATAAAAACCCGGAATTCCAGTGCACCAAGAACGAAGAAAAGGAGAAGCCTGAGGGGGGGGGAGGAGGAGAAGAGCACTGCAGCTGCGGTTGCACAGAGAGAATTGCGTCCGGGACCCAGAAGGGGGAGGAAAGTTTAATTAGAATTTGAAATGTGTATTCTGTATGATTAACCACCCCATCATTATCTTATTGAGCTATTTTTTTTTATTATGGCAGTATGAAGGGAAAACATTGAAGTGTAGTGTTGATTGTAGGTTATCCTTCCCTTTTTGTCCCTTTTTCCTCGCACCCTCCCTTTTTCTTCATCTCTATCCCCTTCCCTTGTGATAGTCTTGTGTAGTGTTATTGTAGTGTTGTGTAGTATACTGAAAAATAAAAATTGTTAAAAAAAAGTAGATACACTTAGATGAAGATAGTTAGAGAAAAATATATAGAAAGTGATAGAGGTTGGTATATATGTAGAGAAAATCATATCAAGAGATAAAAAGAGATAGGAGAGAGATGAAAGAAGAAAGAAAGAAAACAAAAACATTATAAAAAGATAGATGAATATAGAGAAAGATATATAGATACAGATAGATATAGAAAGAGAAAAATGATAGCAAGATATAGAAATAGATAGGGCAGATATAAATAGAAAGAGATAGATTCAGATAGATATTGGTGGAAAGACATGGAAAGAAACAGATAGAAAGTAAGAAATAGGAAGATACAGAAACAGAGAAACAGATAGAAAAGACTACATAGAGATCAACTATTCTAGAGCTAGAAACAGAATGGAAAAGCTTCAAATAGCTACAGAGTTGGACTGAAGAAGATAGACAGGGATAGTGATTGTTCATAGGGAATACTGGAAAGCATGCTTGCCCGTAGGGAATAATGGAGACAGTGATTGCCCATAGAAAATAATGGAGACAGCAATTTCCCTTAGGGAATAATGAAAATGATGCTTCCCCCTAAGAAATACTTGAGAGAGTGATTGTCCATAGGCAATAAAGAAAACTAAGCCTGCCAATAGGAATAATGGGGACAGCGATTGCCCATAGGGAGTAATGGAAATGATGCTTGCCCTTAAGGAATAATGGAAACAGTGATTGTTCATAGGGAATAATGGAAAGCATGCTTGCCCGTAGGGAATAATGGAAAACAGATTTTGTTCATTGGTAATTATGGAAAGCATGCTTCACATTGGAAATAACTAAAACAGTGATTGCCGATAATGAATAATAAAAACAGCGATTGTCCATAGGGAATAATGGGGACAGTAATTGGACGTAGTGAATTAAAAAAACCATGCTTGCCGATAGGGAATAATGGGGACAGGTATTACCCATAGGGAATAATGGAAACCATGCTTGCCCATAGGGAATAATGAAAAGATCAGTTGTCTTTAGGGAATAATGGAAACACAGATTGCCCATAGGAAAAGCAATTGCCCATTGGGAGTAATAGGAACAGCGATTGCCCATAGGGAGTAATGGGAACAGTGGTTGCCCATAGGGAATAATGGAAAGAATACTTGCTCTTTGGGAACAATGAAAACAGTGATTGTTCCTAGGCAATAATGCAGATAGTGATTACACACAGAGAATAATGGAAATCATGCTTTCCCATCAGGAATAATACAGAGACTGCCCATAGGTAATAATGGGAACAGCAAGTACCCTTAGGGAATAAAGGAAACTATGTTTGCCCATAGGGTATAATGGAAACCATACTTGCCGATAGGGAATTAAGAAAGCAACACTTCACTTAAGCGAATAATGGGAACAGCAATAACTCATAGGGAATAATAGAGACAGCGATTGCCAATAGGGAATAATGGAAATAATGCTTGCCCATAAGGAATAATGAAAACAGTGATTTTCCATAGGGAATACAGGGGACAGTGACTGGCTACAGGGAATAATGTAAACCATACTCTCCCACAGGGAATAATGGAGACAGTGATTCTCCTTTGGGAATAATGGGGACAGCGACTGCACATAGGGACTAATGGAAAATACACTTGCACATAGGGAATAATGGGAACAGCGACTGCCTACAGGAAAGAATGGAAAGAATGTTTGCCCATAGGGAACAATGAAAACTTCGATTGTCCATAGGGAATACTGGAAGAGGGATTGTCCACAGGGAATAACTGAAATGATGCTTGCCCATAAAGAATAATGGAGACAGTGATTGCCCTTAGGGAATAATAGAAACTAGGCTTGCCCATAGTGGAAAGAATGCTTGCCCATAGGGAAAATGAAAACAGTGATTGTCCATAGGGAATAATGCAGAATAGGACTGCCCATAGAGGAATAATGGAAATCATGCTTGCCCATAGGGAATAATTGAAATAGCAATTGCACATAAGGAATAATGACAGATGGAAGTAAGAAGAAGAAAAAGGAAGGAAGGAAGGAAGGAAGGAAGGAAGGAAGGAAGGAAGGAAGGAAGGAAGGAAGGAAGGAAGGAAGGAAGGAAGGAAGGAAGGAAGGAAGGAAGGAAGGAAGGAAGGAAGGAAAAAACAGAAAATGTTAGATACACATTGGTGAAGATAAAGGTATGTACAAAACAATAGATATAGAAAGAGAGAAAATGAAAGCTATTGATAGGGAAAATATGTATATAAAGAGATATATACAGAGAGATATTGGTAGAAAGACATAAAAAGAAACAGATAGAGACAGAAAGTAACAAATAGTCAGTAAGAAACAGACACAGAGAAACAGAGAGAAAAGGCTACATAGAGATCCACTGAGCTAGAGCTAGAAATGCCAACGCAACAAATATAGAGTCGGACAAAACAAGGTATATTGAGAGAGAGAGGAGAGACAACAACAAGAACATTAGGAAAAGATTTGTGCTAGAGCTAAAAACAGAATGCAAAGACTTCAAATAGAAAAAAGGTGGAGAGAGAGAGAGAAAGAGAGAGAAAGAAAGAGAAAAAGAAAAAGAGGAAAGAAGGAAGGAAGAAAAGAAAAAAACATTGGAAAGTTATAGATACACATTGGTAAAGATAACGGTATGTGGAAAACAATACAGATATAGAAAGAGAGAAAATGAAAGCTAGTGATAGAAAGGGCAGATATGCATATAAAGAGATATATACAGAAGGATATTGGTAGAAAGAGACAGAGAAAGAGAAAGAAAAGGCTCCATAGAGAGCCACTGAGCTAGAGCTAGAATTGCCAACACTACATATATAGAGAGAAAGTCAAACAGAACAAGGTAGATAGATGGATAGACTGATAGAAGGGAGAGCAAAAAACATTAGGATTTTATACACACATAGATGAAAATAGATAAAGGCATGTAGAAAATGATACAGATATAGAAGGACAGAAAATGAAAGCTAGTGATAGAGAGAGGAAGGGCAGATATACATAGAAAGTGATAGATTCAGGTAGATAGTGGAGGAAAGACTTCGAAAGAAACAGTGATAAAAAGTAACAAACAACAAGAGACCGATACTGAGAAACAGATAAAAAAGGCTACAAAGACTTTTCTAGCGCTAGAAACACAATTGCAAACACTTCTAATACATATAGAGTCGGACAGATCAACATAGATAGTGTTCTAATTGTCTCTTTGACTGTGTAGCATTCGCATTCTGTTTCTAGCTCTAGCTCAGTTTATCTCTATATAGCATTTCTCTGTCTTTCTACCTCTATCTCACTGCATCTCTCTATTTATACGTGCACTTTCCTATCTCAATCACTAGCTTTCATTTTCTCTTTCTCTATTGCTTTCTATGTACCTTCATCTATGTGTATCTTTTTCTATTTGATTTGGTTTTTCTCAACTTCCTTCTATCTATTAATCTGTTTATTTAGCTATTTCTAACATTCTGTCTGAACCTATGTCTATTTGTAGCATTCGCATTCTGTTTCTAGATCTTGCTCAGTGTATCTCTATGCTGCTTTTTCTATCTGTTTCTATCTGTCTCTTACTGTTTGTTTCTTCCTATCTCTGTTTCTTTCTGAGTCTTTCTACAATTACCTATCTGAATCACTCTCTATCTGCTTTGCTCTCTCTTTCTATCATTTTCTCTCTTTCTAATCTTATCTCTATCGTTTTCTGTATAATTTCTTCATCTTCATCTTTCTTCGTATATGTGTATCCATGTGTTCTTGCTCTTTTTTATCTTGTTTCTATCTATTCTGTGTTTAGGTCTAGCAAAATTTATATCTTTCTCTATCTCTGTCTTTTATTGCTTATTTGTTTCTTTCTATCTCTATCTGTTTCTATCAACTGTCCTAGAGCTAGAAACAGAATGTGAAGACTTCAAATAGACTCAGACCCAAGAACATAGATTGATAAATAAAAAGGAGAGAAAAACAATATCATTTGAAATAGATAGATACACATAGCTACGTGATACAAGATAGTTATCGAAATCTATTTAAAAACAATAGAGATAGCTACAGAAAGATAGAAAATGATAGCTAGAGATAGAAAGTGTTAGGAAGAAATAGAAAGAGATAGAAAGAGATAGATTCAGATAGATAGTGGTGGAAAGACATAGAACGATACAGACAGAAACAGAAAGTAACAAATAGACAGTAAGAGACAGGGAGAAACAGAAAGAGAAGGCTACATAGAGATCAACTGTGCTAATCATTGAAATAGATCCAGAGGAGTTAGCCGTGTTAGTCTGTAGTAGCAAAATCAAAAAGAGTCCAGTAGCACCTTTAAGACTAACCAATTTTATTGTAGCATAAGCTTTCAAGATCAGGCATCTGACAAAGAGAACTTGATTCTCGAAAGCTTATGCTACAATAAAATTGGCTAGTCTTAAAGGTGCTACTGGACTCTTTTTAATCATTGAAATAGAATGCAAATACTTCAAATAGATATAGAGCTGGACAGAACAAGATAGATAGATACAAAAAGTTATCAGATGATAGATAGATAGATAGATAGATAGATAGATAGATAGATAGATAGATAGATAGATAGATAGATAGATAGATAGATAGATAGATAGATAGATAGATAGATAGATAGATAGATAGATAGATAGATAGATAGATAGATAGATAGATAGATAGATAGATAGATAGATAGATAGATAGATAGATAGATAGATAGATAGATAGATAGATAGATAGATAGATAGATAGATTGGAGAGAAAAACAAGAACATTAGGAAAGACTTTCTAGATATATATGCACAGATGAAAATAGAGAAAATGTTATAGTTATAGAAAGAGAGAAAATGATAGCTAGAGATAGAAAGAGATAGGAAAGGGCAATTATTCATAGAAAGAGAGAGGTTCAGATAGATAGTGGTGGAAAGACGTAGAATGATATAGACAAAAAGTAACAAATAGACAGTAAGAGACAGATACACAGAAACAGCTAGAAAAGACTACATAGAGATCAACTATTCTAGAGCTAGACACAGAATGGAAATGCTTCAAATTATACAGTTGGACCAAAGAAGATAGATAGGGACAGAGAGTGGCCATAGGGCATAATGGAGACAGTGATTGCCCATAGAAAATAATGGAGACAGCGATTTCCCACAGGGAATTAATCTGACAGCGATTCCCCATGGGTAATAATGGAAAGCGTGCTTGCCCTTAGGGAATAATAGGACAGAGATAGACCATAGGGAATAATGGAGTCAGCAATTTCCCTTAGGGAATAATGAAAATGATGCTTCTCCCTAAGGAATACTTGAGAGAGTGATTGTCCATAGGCAATAAAGAAAACTAAGCCTGCCAATAGGGAATAATGGCAACAGCAATTGACCATAGGGAGTAATGGAAATGAATAATGGAAACAGTGATTGTCCACAGGGAATAATGGAAAGCATGCTTGCCTATAGGGAATAATGAAGAGGGACAAGAATAGAACAAGGTAGAACAAGGTTCTCCGGCCGTGAAAGCCTTCGACAATACATAGAACAAGGTAGATAGAAACAAGGAGAGAAAACCAAAAATCATTAGCAAAATATACACATAGGTGAAGATAGAGAAAGATATATAGAAAACAATAGAGATGTCAATACAATACAATAGATCAAGATAGAAACTGAAAGCTAGTGATAGAATGAGAAAAGAAAGGAAAGGTATACATAGATAGAGATACATTCAGATAGATAGTCATAGAAAGACATAACAAGAAAGAGAAGAGATAGAAACTAACAAATAAACAGTGAGAGATACAGAGAAACAGCTACAAAGGGCTACACAGAGATCTACTGTGCTACATACCAAGAAAGAGAATGAGAATGCAACAGATATAGAGTTAGACAGATGATGATGATGATGATGATGATGATGATGATAGAGAGAGACAGAAACAAGATAAAAAAGAGCAATAGATATAGATAGAACACATAGATGAAGAAAGAAAATTATACAGACAATTATACAGACAACGATAGAGATAATATAGAAAGAAAATGATAGGTGGTAGTAGAAAGAGAGAGCAAAGCAGATAGAAAGAGAGCGATTCAGATAGGTAATTGTAGAAAGACTCAGAAAGAAACAGAGATAGGAAGTAACAAATATACAGTGAGAGACACAGAAAGAGAAAAGGCAGCATAGAGATACACTGAGCTAGATCTAGAAACAGAATGCGAACGCTACTAGATATAGGTTTAGACAGAACAAGGTAGAAATAACACATTAATGGATAGAAAGAACCAAATCAAATAGAAAAAGATAGATACTCATAGATGAAGATAGAGAAAGGTACATAGAAAGCAATATAGATATAGGAGAGAAAATGAAAGCTAGTGATTGAAAGAGATAGGAAAGTGCACGTATTGAATGCAACAAATAGAAAGCAAGAGACAGAGAGAGAAACAGAAAATGCTACATAAACTGAGCTAGAGGTAGAAACAGATAGAATGTGGACACCACACACAGTCAAAGAGACTTTGATATCTATCTATCTATCTATCTATCTATCTATCTATCTATCTATCTATCTATCTATCTATCTATCTATCTATCTATCTATCTATCTATCTATCTATCTATCTATCTATCATCTATCTATCATCTATCTATCTATCATCTATCCATCTCTCTCTCTCTCTTTTCTATTTGAACTTTCCTTTCTGTTTTCAGCTCTAGCACAAATCTTTTCCTAATGTTCTTGTTGTTCTCGCTGCTTTCTATCAATCTTGTTTTGTCCGACTCGATGTCTATTTGAATAATTCGCATTCTGTTTCTATGTCAATGTCTAGCACAGTATATCTCTATCTTAATCTATCGTTTTCCATGTATCTGCCCTTCTCTCTCTCTATCACTAGCTTTCATTTTCTCTCCTTCTATATCTGTATCGTTTTCTACATACCTTTATCTTTCATCTAATGTTTTTCTCCTCACCTTTCTATCAGTCTATCTTGTTTTGTTCGACTCTACTTTTGTAGCGTTGGCATTTCTAGCTCTAGTTCAGTGGATCTCTATGTAGCCTTTTCTATCTGTTTCTCTATCTATCTCTTACTATTTGTTACTTCCGATCTCTGTTTCTTTCTGTCTTCCTACCAATATCTTTCTGTATATATCTCTTTATATGCATATCTGCCCTTTCTATCACTAGCTTTCATTTTCTCTCTTTCTATATCTACCTCTATTGTTTCACCAATGTGTATGTATATGTATCTATCATTTTCTAATGCTCCTTCCTTCCTTCATTTCTTTTTCTTTTTCTTACTTTCATCTATCATCTATCTATCTATCTATCTATCTATCATCATCATCATCATCATCATCATCATCATCATCATCATCATCAACTGCCCTAATTTTTTCTATTTGAAGTCTGTGTGTTCTTTTTTTAGCTCTAGCACAATTGATCTCTATTCTATTCTATTCTATTCTATTCTATTCTATTCTATTCTATTCTATTCTATTCTATTCTATTCTATTCTATTCTATTCTATTCTATTCTATTCTATTCTAGCACAGTTGATTTCTTTCTGTTTTTCTGTATCTGTCTCTTAATATTTGTACAAATCTTTTCCTAATGTTCTTCATTTTCCCTATCCTCTCTATCAATATATTTGTTTAATTTCTATCTCCATCTGCTTCTTTCTGTCTTTCCACCACTATCTATCTGAGTCTATTTCTTTCCATATCTATAATGCTTTTAAATAGATTTCTATAACTATCTTCATCTAAGTGTATCTATTTCAAATGAAATTTTTTTCTCTCCATTTTATTTATCAATCTCTCTTCTTCGGTCTGACTCTATATTTATTTGAAATCTTCACATTCTGTTTCTAGACAGTTGATAGGTAGAGCTAGAAAGAAAGAAATAGAGAGTAACAGACAGATATAGAGAAAAAGATAGAAAAGGCTACTTAAGATAGCAACTGTGCTAGACCTGAAAACAAGTAGATATGGAGTCAGAACAAGATAGATAGATAGAAACAAGGAGAGAAATACAAAAACATTAGCAAAGTAGACACATAGATGAAGATAGTTAAAGCTATATAAAACATCAATAGAGAGATATAGAGAGAAACTGAAAGTTAGTGCTAGAAAGAGAAAAGAAAGCAAAGGTATTCATAGAGATAGATTAAGATAGAAAGAATGAAAGAGCGATAGAATGTAACAAATAAACAGTAAGTGAGAGATACAGAGAAACAGATAGAAAAGGCTACACAGAGATCTACTGTGCTAGATGAAGAATGTGAATGCTAAAAATAGATATAGAGTCAGACAGAACAAGACAGATAGCTAGCTAGAGAGATAGAGATAGAGAGATAGACAGACAGACAGACTGACAGAAGACAAGAAAAACAAAAACATTAGCAAAAGATAAGATAAACATAGATGAAGAAAAAGAAAGGTATACAGTAAACGATACAGATAAATATAGAAAGAAAATGATAGGTAGAGATTGAAAGATTGGAAAGGGTAGAGAAAGATTCAGATAGATAATGGTAGAAGGAAAGAAACATATAGAATGTAACAAACCTGTAGCGAGAACCAGATAGAAAAAACACAGAGATAAACAGAGAAAAAACAGAGAGAAACAGAGAGAAAAAGCTGCATAGAGATGTATTCGGCTAGATCTAGAAACGTATAGAATGTGAACGCTACAAATAGATATAGGTTCAGACAGAACAAGATTGAAATAAATAAACAGATAGAAAGAAGCCGAGAAAAACCAAATAGATAGAAAAGGACATACATAGATACACATAGAAGAAGATTGTTAGAGAAAGGTATATAGAAAGCGTACTATGTGTTAGTACGAGACTATTTGTTCATACTTTATATTGCTCTTTCTCTATCTTTCTACCACTATCATCTTTCCTATCTCTAGATTTCTCTAGATTTCATTTTATCTCTTTCATCCCTGTCGCTTTCTATATACCTTTCTCTAACTATCTTCTGTGTATCTATGTCTTTTTCTATCTGATTTGGTTTTTCTCAGCTTCTTTCTATTTATCTATTTAGTTTCCAACCTGTTCTGTCTGAACCTATATCTATTTGTAGCGTTCGCATTCTATATGTTTCTAGCTCTAGCTCAGTGTATCTCTATGCAGCTTTTTCTGTTTCTCTGTGTCTCCAAGTCTATTTGTTGCATTCTATCTCTATCCATTTCTTTCTATGTCTCTCTACCACTATCTCTTTCCTATCTCTTTCTATCACTAGCTTTCATTTTAGCTATCTATCTCTATCGCTTTCTATGTACCTTCCTGTGTATCTATCTTTCTATTTGATTTGGTTTTCTCGGCTTCTTTCTTTCTATCTATCTAATCTGTTTATTTAGTTATTTCTGTCTTGTTCTGTCCAAACCTCGATCTATTTGTAGCGTTCGCATTCTCTTTTTCTAGATCTACCTCAGTTTATCTCTATGTAGCCTTTTCTATCTATGTCTGTCTCGTACTCTTTGTTACTTTCTATCTCTATTGCTTTCTATGGCTTTCTATCTTTCTTATGTTATCTCTTTCTGTGTATTCTCCTATCTTTTTCTATCTCTAGCTTTCATTTTCTCTTTTTACATCTCTATCACGTTCTAAATACCTCTCTGTCTGTCTTTTTCTATCTGATTTGGTTTTTCTCAGCTTCTTTCTATCTATCTGTTTATTTAGTTATGTCAATCTTGTTCTGTCTGAACCTATATCTATTTGTAGCATTTGCATTCTATGCTCAGTGTATCTAGCTCAGTGTATCTCTATGCAGCTTTTTCAATCTGTTTCTCTCTATATCTCTTACTGTTTGTTATCTCTATCTGTTTCTTTCTACAATTATCTATATGAATCTCTCTCTTTCTATGTATCTGCTTTGCTCTCTATCTCTAACTCTTTCTCTCTTTCTAGCAAAGTACATCTCTTTGTAGATTGATGAGTAAAAAAGAAGAGAAAAATGATTGAAATAGAAAGCTACACATAGAGACACATAGATGAAGATAGTTATAGAAATCTATTTAAAACACTAGAAATGTAGAAAGAAAATGATAGCTAGAGATAGAAAGAGATAGGAAAGAGAAAAGAGATTCAAATATATAGTGTTGGAAAGACAGAACGATACAGGGAGAGACAGAAAATAACAAATAGATAGTACGAGACAGATAGGGAGAAAAAGAAAGAAAAGGCTACATAGAGATCAACTGTGGCAGAGCTAGAAAGAGAACGCAAATGCTTCAAATAGGAAAAAAAGTTGGCCAGGACAAGTATGATAAATAGATAGATGATGATGATGATAGATAGATATAGCTAGAAGAAAAAACAAAAACGTTAGAAAAAGATGGATGCACATAAAAACCCATACATGACGATAAAAATATATAGAAATCGATACAGATTGATATAGAAAGAGAGAAAATGATAGTAAGAGATTGAAATAGGAAAGGGCAGATATATGAAGAGAAAATAATATATATATATATATATATATATATAAAGAGAAAATAAGAAATAGTAAGTGATAGATACAGAGAAACAGATCGAAAAGGCTACATAGAGATCCACTGAGCTAGAGCTAGAGATCCACTGAGCTAGAGCTAGAAATGCCAATGCTTCAAATAGATATAGAGTTGAACAGAACAAGATAGATAGATGGATA
The DNA here is from genome assembly GCF_028583425.1 of Eublepharis macularius. Lineage (NCBI taxonomy): Eukaryota > Metazoa > Chordata > Lepidosauria > Squamata > Eublepharidae > Eublepharis > Eublepharis macularius. The sequence continues at coordinate 228,368,515 of NC_072791.1, read as the reverse complement.
GACTGATAGAAAGGAGAGGAAAAAAACATTAGGAAAAGATATATATACATACACATAGATGAAAATAGATAAAGGTATATCGAAAACGATACAGATATAGGAGAGAAAATGAAAGGTGGTGATAGTTGGGCAGATATACATGGAAAGCAATTGATTCAGATAGACAGTGGAGGAAAGAGAAAGAAACAGAGATAGAATAACAAATAGACATTAAGAGACAGGCAACATAGAGATCCACTAAACTAGTGCTAGAAACAGAATGCGAACACAAAGAGTTGGACAGAGCACGATAGATACTGTTAGCGTTCTATTTCTCTTAGACTATTTGTACTGTTTGCATTCTATCTGTTTCTAACTCTAGATCAGTTTATCTCTATGTAGCGTTTTCTATCTGTTTCTCTCTCTGTCATTTGCTATTTGTTACATTCTATGTCAATTTCTTTCTTTCTACCACTAGCTCTCTGAATCTATCTCTTTCTATGTATACATGCACTTTCCTCTTTCTATCACTAGCTTTCATTTTCTCTTTATATATTGCTATCACTTTCTGTGTCTATCTTCATCTATATGTATCTATCTTTTTCTATTTGATTAGGTTTTTCGAAGCTGTTTATTTAGATATTTCAATGTTGTTCTGTCTGAACCTATGCAGCATTTGCATTCTATATGTTTCTAGACCTAGCTCAGCTTTTTCTTTCTTTGTCTCTCTGTCTCTTACTGTTTATTTGTTACTTTCTATCTCTGTTTCTTTCTGAGTCTTTCTACAATTACCTATCTGAATCTTTCTATCTGCTTTGCTATCTCTTTCTATCTCAACCTATTTTCTCTCTTTCTGTTTATCACCACTTGTTTACTGTATACTTCTCTTTCTTCATCTATGTGTATTGATCTTTTGTTCTTTTTTCATCTTGTTTCTCTCTCTCTCCCTCCCTCCCTCTCTATCATCTGATATCTTTTTGTATCATTAGTGTTCTTTTTATGGTCTAGCACAATAGATCTCTGTGTAGCTTTTTCTACAGATACATATAGATGAAGATAGTTATAGAAATCTTTTTAAAAACAATAGAGATTGATATAAAAAGATAGAAAATGATAGCTAGAGATAGAAAGAGATAGGAAAGGGCAGAGAAAGAGATAGACTCAGATAGATAGTGGTCAAAAGACATAGAACAATACAGACAGAGACAGCAAGTAACAAATAGTAAGAGACGGAAGGAAGGAAGTTAGGAAGGAAGGAAGGAAGGAAGGAAGGAAGGAAGGAAGAAAAAGAAAAAAGATGTGTGTATAAAAAGATATATACAGAATGATATTTGTAGAAAGAAACAGATAGAAATAGAAAGTAACAAGGTTGACAGAACAAGTATGATAGATAGGTAGGTAGGTAGAGAGATAGAGAAATAGAGAGATAGTGATTGCCCACGGGGAATAATGGAAATCATGCTTGGCCATAGGGACTAATAGGAGCAGAGATTGCCCTTAGGGAATACTGGGGACAGTGATTGACCGTAGTGAATAACGCAAAGCTTGCTTGCCCTTAGGGAATAATGGAGGTAGGGATTGTCCACAGGGAATAATAAAAACAGTGTTTCTCCAGAGAGAATAATAAAAACAGACATTGTCTATAGGGAATAAAAGCACAGTAAGTGGCTCTAGGGAATAATGGAAGCCATGCTTGCTAATAGGGACTTACGAAAACAACACTTCGCTTTAGGGAATAATGGGAACTGCTATAACCCATAGGGAATAAGGGAAGTAAACCTTGCCCCTAAAGACAAGTGATTGTCTTTAGGCAATAATGGTAAGCACGCTTGCCCATAGGGAATAATGGAGACTGTGATTGACCATAGGAAATAATGGAAACTATGCTTGCCCTTTGGGAATAATGAAAACAGCCATTATCCATAGGGAATAATGGAGAATATGGCCAGGATTGGCCATAGGGAATAATGGACATCATGTTTGTCCATAGGGAATGACGGGAACAGCGATTACCCCTTGGAAATATTGGGAAGAGAGATCGTTGATTGGGAGAAATGAAAAGCATTTGTCCATAGGGCAAATGGAAACAGAGATTGACAACAGGGAATACTGAAAACCGCAATTGTCCATAGGGAATAATGGGAACAGCGTTAGGGAACAAAGGAAACTATGTTTGCCCATAGGGAATAATGGGGACAGTGTTTGCCCATAGGGTGTAAAGGAAAACCTGCTCGCCATTAGGGAATAATGAAAACAGTGCTAGCCCATGGGGAATCATGGATATAATGCTTGCCCCCAAAGAATAATGGAGACACTGATTGTTCATAGGCAATTATGGAACCCACGCGTGCACATAGGGAATAATGTAAAGAAGACTTGCCCTTAAGGCATAATGAAAACAGCAATTGCCCTTAGGAAATAATGCAGATAGTGATTGCCCATAGGGAATAATAGAAATCATGTTTGCCCAAAGGGAACGAAGGACAAGCATTTGTCCTTCGTTATTATATAATTGAGCAAGCGATTTTCAGACAACTCACTTTATACCCTGGTGCACCACCAGAGGGCGCTGCCATGAAGGGAAGCCTAGGCAAGACACGATGTCGCTCCAGAAAAAGTGCGACGGTGGGAAGCCCAGGATGGGAGCAGGTGGAAATGCCCACCCCCTGCCTTCACCCAGTTAGTATTAGGAGCAGAGCAGGTGGCAATGCCCACCACCCACCTTCACCCAGCTGGTATTAGGGAAGAAGCCAGTGGCAATGCCCACCACCCAACTTAACCCAGCAGAGATATTAGTTGAGCAGGTGGCAATGCCCAACCCCTGCCTTCAACCAACTGGTATTGGAAGCAGAGCTGTTGGCAATGCCCACCCCCCACTGCGAAGAGGCAGTTCTCTGGGCTCACAGGTCAAATCGAGCCTGGCGCCCCCACCACTGCCCTTTGTCCCGGCAGCCCCGCCCCTTCCTCTGTCCCCCTGCTGGAAGCAGCGATTGAGTGGCGGATGTTCCTCTGAAGATCTTCTCACCCTCCTCCGCTACTGCTGCTGCCAGGCTCAGTGGGCAGTGCCAAGCAGGAATTGCAAAGAAAACACTCCCTGCTGGCACCCTCCTAGCCTGGCATAGTGGTGCCGCCCTCTCAAGGCCCCACAGTGGATTTGCCACTGCAGCAGGGTAAGAGGTGCCAGCAAGGAGGGCTTACTGCGTGTTAGATCCAGGCATGTCCCTGCCCTGCATGCACCTGTCCGCCGTGGTGGCGCCTGTGGAAATTCTGTCTGGCCCTTGGTCTTTGGTTTCTGAGCTGCCTAGTCAGCTACTAGGCAAATGGCCCTCCTGGCGGTCAGAAGACTTCCCTCTTTTTAAGGCCTCAGAATTGGGATTTTCCATACTGGGGACTCTGCCCCTCTTTTGGCCACACAACCCCTGAGGAGGCTGCCATTCACTTCAGGAAAAGATCTCCTCCCTCCTCTAGGAAAAGGAGCCTTCTTTATATCCTCCCCTTTCCTACCAGCGTGGCCCTGGTGCCCAACCCCCAACCCTCAGGGTGAGTCCCAACACCTTGGCCAAAGTTGGCCACAACCCTCTGATTACACCCTCCCTCTGACCTTCTATGGGCAGGTTGGCTGTTCCTGGTGATGGACCTGAAGCAATTGGAGAGGTGATGGACCCGAAGCAATGACCATTCTCGGAGCCTGGGGCCAACCAACAACCAATACTTCACTGCCCTTTGAACATTATACATGCCTGTCAGGGTCAGGCATGGAACAGGAGGCAATGCCTGTTCCTCCTTTCACCCAGCAGGCAGCAGGTGGCAATGCCCACCCCCCTTCACCCAGCTGGGATCAGGCTCGGAGCAGGCAGCAATTCCTGCCCCCATTCACCCAGACATAGTCAGGCGCAGAACTGGAGGCAATGCCCCCCTTTACATGACATGTATCATGAATGGAGCAGGTAGAAAACTCACCACCCCTTCACATGGCAGGCACCCCTTCACATGGCAGGCATGGCACCACCCCTTCACAGGCAGATCAGGCGTGGAGCAGAAGGCAATGCCCACCCTCCTCCTTCACCAGCTGGAATTAGTGATAGAGTAGAAGTTTAACATTGTGCGCTTGCCTTTCTTGCATGGAGGGGTGATGGACTGGCTATAGAGGGTGGAACAAATATGTGGGCCGGAAGATGATGGACCAGGAACAGCAGCGCACTAGAGCAGCAGCATGACACCTTCCGTTGTGCAGAGAAGCAGATGCCAGAGAAATGATTCCCCTGCCAGAGGTCGCGGGTCGTGGTCAGCGTGTGTGGCGACCTGGCCCTTCCCCCTCGGGTGAGAACAGATGTGAAACGACATTGTGCGCTTCCCTCCCTCGCATGGAGGGGGAACGGAGCTGTATAGGCAGCACAAAATAAGTGGCTCGGACAAGGCCACCCCAGGAACCAGCAACAACAGCACAGGGTGTCACGCAAGCGTGGAAGATTTGGGGCAGTCACCTGAAAGTCCCCCACCACCAGATTTGGTGGAAACTCCATGACCCGCTCGCTATGATTCCTTATGGGCAAGCATCATTTCAGTTATTCCCTGTGGGCAATCCCTATTCACAACGTTCAACTGCTGCTCCTGGTTTCCTTTACTCCCTATGGCTACACGCTGTCCCCATTATTCCCTACTAGCAACAAAGCCGGTTCTGAGTAAAGGGGAGGGTGGGCAGGCAGGCATTCACTCCTCCTCTGTCACTCATTCCAGCTGGTGAAGGAGGAGAGCGGGCATTGTCATCTGCTCCACACCTGATCCGCCTGATCTTGGCCATGTGAAGGGGTGATGAGTTTGCTACCTGCTCCATTCAAGCCGTGTAAAGGGGGGGGGGCATTGCCTCCAGTTCTGCACCTGACTATGTCTGGGTGAAGGGGAGCAGGCCTTACTGTCTGCTCAGAGCCTGATCCCAGCTGGGTGAAGGGGGTGCAGGCATTGCCACCGGCTCTGCTCCTGATTCCGGCAGATTGAGGGGGGGGAGGCATAGTTGAGTGGTTGGTTCCTGACTCCATCAGTGTGAAGACTGGGTGGGCATTGAAGCCTGCTCAGTGGCTTATTCCAGTAGGCTGAAGAGGTCAGGCATTGCTGGGTGAAGGGACGAAGGCATTGCCTCCTACTCTGCACTTGATCCCAGCCAGGTGAAGGTGCGAGGTGAGCATTGCCACCTGCTCCACTCCTGATCCAAATTGGGTGACAATATGGGGCGGTTATTATCACCTGATCTGCTTTTAATACCAACTGGGTTAAGGCGGGGGGATGAGCATTGCCACCTGCTCCCCTCCTAACTCCAATTGGGTCAAGGCAGGAGCGGACATTGCCACGTTCCCTGCTCCAAATACCAACCTTGTTAAGGCAGGGCCGGCCATTGCCACCTGCTCCAGTCTTAATAACAACTCAGTTAAGGTGGGGGTGGGCATTGCAACCTGCTCCACTTCTAATTCCAACTGGGTTAAGGTGTGGGGCAACATTGCCACTTCCTCTGCTCCTAATAGCAGCTGGGTTAAGGTGGGGGGGGCATTGCAACATGCTACACTCCTAATACCAACTGAGTTAAAGTGGGGGTGTGCATTGCCACCTACTCCCCCAGACTTTCTCCTTTCTGTGAGCCTCCTTTGGAGATCCGAGCCCAGCAGCCCAGCTTGCACTCACTCACTCACTCACTCACTCACTCACTCACTCACTCACTCACTCACTCACTCACTCACTCACATATGAAAATAAACAGCAGAATGAACTGAAGCAGGTTAGCCTCCTTTGGAGGGGAGGCAGAGGGGAGTAAAAGGAATCACATTGGCACGGCCAAAACCCACGTGACCACTTTTCAGCTCTACCGGAACCCCGTTCCTGTGCGCTCCCCCTCCAAATGAGCCCTGCTCATAGGGAATAATGGAAAGAATATTTGCCCATAGGGAATAACGGAAACTGCGATTGTCCATAGGGAATAAATGCATAGGGATTGCCCACTGGGAATAACTGAAATGATGCTTGCCCATAAGGAATAATGGCGAGTGGGTCAGGGAGTTTCCACCACATCTGGTGGGTGGGACATTCAGGTGACTGTCCCAACTTTTCCACACTTGCGTGACGCCATACGCTGTTTTTCCTAGTTCCTGGGGTGGCCTTGACCGAGCCACTTCTTTTGTGCTACCTGTACAGCTCCATTTCCCCTCCATGCAACGGAGGCAAGCGCATAATGTCGCTTCACAGCTGTTCTCACCCGAGGGGGAAGGGCCAGGTCGCCACACACACTGACCACGACCCGCCACCTCTGGTGGGTGAATCATTCCTCTCGCATCTGCTCCTCTGCAGGAGGGAAGGCGTCATGCTGCTGCTCGAGTGCGCTGCTGTTCCTGGTCCATCACCTTCCGGCCCACATATTTGTTTCAACCTTTATAGCCAGTCCATCACCCCTCCGTGCAAGAGAGGCGAGCGCACAATGTTAAGCTCCTCCTCTGTCACTAATTCCAGCTGGTGAAGGAGGAGGGTGGGCATTGTTATCTACTCCATGCCTGATCCGCCTGATATTAGCCATGTGAAGGGGTGGTGAGTTTGCCACCTTCTCCATGCATGATACATGCCATGCAAAGGTATACAGACATGACTTAAAAGTGGCATGGATGAAGGGGTACAAGTTAGTGAACAAGTTAGTGTTATTATTATCCTCACAATACAGCTGGGGAGTTGTGGCTGAGAGGGGTGGATTACCCAAGGCCATCTACTGAGTTCATGGCAGTAGTGGGATTCAAACCAGTAGAGTGCTGGTTCGCAGCTGAACCACTTAACCACTGTGCTACAGAAGTGGCTGAAGACAACCACAGGGGGGACTGCTCAAACAGTACTTGATGCTTTCCAAAAGCAGATGGCTGATCACAGCTGGGAACAGAAAGCTGGTCTAACAGCTTGCAGGTCCTTTGTTTCCTGAATTCTCCGGCACCCTAAGAGCTTCACAGCACAGCTGCAGCTTCGCCCCTGATTTGAAGATCCACATAGGATGGGAGAGCTTCAGTGCCCAGCAGCTCTTAAAGATATAGGTGCCCTTGCTGAGAATTCTGCCCAAAGGTCCTGGAGTTGGGCTAAATGGGAACTGCCAATGTAGAAAGGGGAGATAAAGCGTGCATGGTGGGGGAAATTCCATGACTGAACACGCTACCCAAAATAAGGGGCCCAGAGAAGGGTGGTCCTGGAAGAGTAGCACACTTGCGATGCAGCATGATGCCTTCTCTTGTGCAGAGGAGCAGAGGCCGCGGGCATGAGCCACCCACTGGACGTGGTGTTTCGTGTCGTGGACAGGGAAAGGGGAGGAGGTTGGACTAGATGGTCGGTATGGCCCCTTCCAACTCTATGATTCTATGATTGTATGACATGGAGGCGAAACTTCGCCCAGCTGGACAGGCGGCATGAAATAAGGGGCCTGGGCAAGGAAGGAACCAGAAGAGCACCGCACTAGTGCAGCAAAATGACGCCGTTCCTCGTGCAGAGGTTTGGAGGAAGCAGGCATGCCAACAAGTGAACAAGCAGAGCGGTGAACAAGTTAGTGTTATTATTATCCTCACAATACAGCTGGGGAGCTGTGGCTGAGAGCGGTGGATTAACCAAGGCCATCTTCTGAGTTCACGGCAGTAGTGGGATTCAAACCTGTGCTGCAGAAGTTGCTGAAGAAACACCGCAAAGGGGGACTTCTCAAACAGTACTTCATGCTTTCCAAAAGCATGTGGCTGACCACAGCTGAGAACAGAAAGCTGGTCTAACAGCTTGCAGGTCCTTTGTTTCCTGAATGCTCCGGCACCTTTAAGAGCTTCACAGCACAGCTGCAGCTGATTTGAAGATCCACATAGGATGGGAGAGCTTCCAATGCCCAGCAGCTCTTAAAGATATAGGGGCCCTTGCTAAGAATTCTGCCCAAAGATCCTGTAGTTGTGCACCGAGACTTTTCCGCAACCCCCGCCAGCCTGCAAATCTGCTCAGGGTTGTCCAATCTGCGAGAGGAAAGAAGGGAAGGCTTGCCTGGGCAGGATTTTCAAAGATTCTGCAAGGGGAGGGACCCACGAGGAGTCAGCTCTCTGGCCTCACCGTTCTAAGCGAGCCAGGCACCTCCACTACAGGCCTTTGTCCTGGCAGCCCCACCCCTTCCTCTGACCCCCCCTGCCGGAAGCAGCGATTGAGTGGCAGATGTTCCTTTGAAGACCCTCACATCCTCCTTCCCTTATTACTGCTGCCGGGCTAAATGGGAACTGCCAAGGAGGAAAGGGGAAATATAGCGTGCATGGTGGGGGAAATTCCATGGCTGAACAGGCTACACAAAATAAGGGGCCCAGAGAAGGATGGTCCTGGAAGAGTAGCACACTTGCGATGCAGCATGATGCCTTCTCTTGTGCAGAGGAGTGGACGCCGTGGACATGACCAGTCTGCGAGAGGAAAGAAGGAAAGGCTTGGCTGGGCAGGATTTTCAAAGATCCTGCAAGGGGAGGGACCCACGAGGAGTCAGCTCTCTGGCCTCCCCGTTCAAAGCGAGCCAGACACCTCCGCTACAGCCCTTTGTCCTGGCAGCCCCACCCCTTCCTCTGTCCCCCTGCCGGAAGCAGCGATTGAGTGGCAGGTGTTCCTCTGAAGACCCTCTCACTCTCCTCCCCTTACTGTTGCTGCCGGGCTCAGTGGGAACTGCCGAGCAGGACTTGCAAAGAATGCACTCCCTACTGGCACCCTCCTAGCATGTTATGGTGGTGCGGCCCTATCAAGGCCCTGCAGTGGATGTACTGCCACACCAGGAGAGGGGGTGCCAGCAAGGAGGTCTTACTTTGTGATAGATCCAGGTATGTCCTTGCCCCTCACGCACCCGTCCGCCGTGGTGCCGCCTGTGGAAGCTCTGTCTGGCCCATGATCTTTGGCTTCTGAGCCGCCTAGACCACACAAATGCACAGAGAGCTAGCAGAAATGTCATGCTCCCTGGGGCAGGGGGTCCCACAAAACAAACCAGAAGTGAGACCCTCCAATAAGTAGAGAAAGAGAGAAATAAAAGCAAATAAAAGTGAAGCTCCCTGGGGGGGTGAGGCACAAACCCCCAGAAATCACACCAGAAGAGCAGAGAAGGAGAAAAATAAAAGCAAATAAAAATCTTGGTCAAACAAGAAGACCACGGTTGTACTCAAAGACCTAAGACTAGGCTGGGGCGGGGGGAGGTGAAAAGCTAAGACTAGGATGCGGGGGAAGGAAGGAAAAAAGCACCCTTTCCCCAAACAACTCCCCAATCCCCAGTCAGAGCAGTAGAGAGTCCCTCTGCACCACGCCTTCTCTTCTCTTGGCCTAGGGGCCCATTGTCTTGGGGTAGATAAGGAAGTCCACGACAGGTGGGAAATCCCGCTCCTGGGGACCACACCTAAGTCTGCCCACGTCCTTCCTCCCGGCGGTATCGTGTCCAGAGACCCAGGTGGTTGGTTGGGAAGGCCCTCCACCTCCTCTCCCAGCTCGAGCAACTCCATCGGTGTAAATCCGGTAGCCATCTCTCTGGGGTGTAGGTTGAGACGGAAAAGAAGGAGATTCTCAACAATATGTCAGTCCATGGATAACAGGATACATTGAAGTTGACTCCCACCCCTTGCAGCAAGAAATCCAAGTTCTCTTGAGTTAAGGTTCTTTAATGAGATATCATTGCTTCAGCATATATATGTCCATAGGTTATACAGAGGCAAGTAAAAGCGTCTGGCTGTACACAGGTCTCTTGTTGAGAATGACGTATGGAGTGCTTGCTACAAAGTTTCAGTCCCTCTACGTAAGCTCGCCACCCTTGGTGCCCAACCAGCTGGGTACAGTCAGTGGGAGAGTAGGACGGAACTGGCCCAAGGCCACTGTGGTGAGCCATCCCAGATAAGCACAGCCTTCTCAGGAGCTGGACAGCTTATGTGAAAAATACACACACACACACACACAGGATGGGTGGGGGAGGAAGGGAAAAAACACCCTTTTCCCAAACAATTCCCCAGTCCCCAGTCAGTAAGAAAGACAAGAAAGTAAGAGAAAAGAGGCTTTTCAGCACCTATTACGGCAGCCAGAAGTGCAGGTCAAAGATCCAAGTTCCAATCCCAATCCCAACACCACAGCCAGCCAAGCCACCAAACTCTCCTCCCACTCCCACTCTACAGAAACTGAAACCAGGAATCACGACTTCCCCTATTTATGGAAAAAGCCAAGAGACTGAACAACGCAGGAGCACTCTGGCTGGCAGAAAAACCTGCTTCAAATCATTCTGCTGCTTTATTTTCATTCGTGAGAGTGAGTGAGTGCTAGCTGGGCTGCTGGGCTGGATCTCCGAAGGAGGCTAAGCTGCTTCAATTCATTCTGTTGCTTTATTTTCATTCGTGAGAGCGAGTGAGAGCCTTGCTACGTGTGACATTTTACACGTGAAGGATAAAGGATCATTTTCGCAAGTCTTTCTGGGAACTGAAGCTCCTCTCCCCCACCCCTTTTCCTTTTGTTCCTTCCCCTCGCTGCCTGAAGAGACAGAGAAAGCCGGCGGCAACAGCAACTTTTGCAAATCGTTTCTCCATTCAGGAGCCTGCTCTCAATGATCTCTGGGGCAGGCAGCTGCAACTTTCTGAGCTTTCTCCGGAGCATTCCCCGCCCCCCGCCCAGCAAGACGATTTGCAAACGCTGATGTTGCCGTAGGCTCTCTCTGTCTCTTCAGGCAACGAGGGGAAGGAACAGAAGGAAAAGGGGTGTGGGAGAGGAACTTGAGTTCCCAGAAAGACTTGCGAAAATGATCCCTTATCCTTCACGTGTTTAATGTCACTTGTAGCAAGGCTCTGAGTGAGTGCATGTTGGGCTGCTGGGCTTGGATCTCCAAAGGAGGGTGAGTGGGACATGCTAGTAACAGCTGTAACAAGATAGCAGGGAGTTGAGACGAGCCGCAGCAAGGGTGGATCAGCCACGCAAGGATGTGCAGCCCAGTTGGAGCCATGGGCTGTCCCCGCCCAGCCACCTGGAGCCACCTGAAGCAATGGCCAATCTCGGAGGCTGGGGCCAACCAACAACCAGCCCACAAGGCACAGCCCACAGAAAGGCTTAAGTGTGGACGAAGGAATGGCCAACGTGCCCCTGGAAGGTCAGAGGGAAGATGTAATCAGAGGGTTGTGTCCAACTCTGGCCAAGGTGTTGGGCCTCACCCTGAGGCTGTGGGTTGGTCACCAGAGCCGCGCTGGTAGGAAAGGGGAGGATATAAAGAAGACCCCTTTTCCTGGAACAGGGAGGAGATCTTTTCCTGAATTGAATGGCAGCCTCCTCAAGGGTTGTGTGGCCAAAAGAGGGGCAGAGTCCCCAGTATGGTAAATCCCAATTCTGAGGCCTTAAAAAGAGGGACGCCTTCTGACCGCCAGGAGGGCCATTTGCCTAGCAGCTGACTAGGCAGCTCAGAAGCCCAAGACCAGGGGCCAGACGGAGTTTCCACAGGCAGCACCACAGCAGATGGGTGTGTGCAGGGCAGGGACATGCCTGGATCTAACACAAAGTAAGCCATCCCTGCTGGCATCCCATAACCTGGTGCAGCTGCACGTCCCCTGAAGGGCCTTGAGAGGGCCGCACCGCCGTGCCAGGCTAAGAGGTTGCCGGCAGGGAGTGCTTTCTTTGCAATTCCTGCTTGGCAGTGCCTTCTGAGCCCGGCAGCAGCAGTAAGGGGAGGAGGGTGAGAGGGTCTTCAGAGGAACATCTGCCACTCAATCGCTACTTTTCGCAGGGGGACAGAGGAAGGGGTGGGGCTGCCGGGACATAGGGCAGTGGTGGAGGCACCTGGCTCGCTTTGAATGGTGAGGCCAGAGAGCTGCCTCCTCACAGGTCCCTCCCCTTCCAGGACCTTAGAAAATCCTGCCCTGCCAAGCCTGCCCTCCCCTCCTCTTACAGATTGGACCGCCCAGAGCAGATGTGCAGGCTGGTGGGGGTGTGGGGAAAGCCTTGGAGCACCTTTGGCAGGGGGTGCACAACTCCATGACCTTTTGGCAGAATTCTCAGCAAGGGCTCCTTTATCTTTAAGAGCTTCTGGGCACTGAAGCTCTCCCATCCTATTTGGCTCTTCAAATCAAGGACGAAGCCGCAGCTGTGCTGTGACACTTTTAAAAGTGCATCAACGTTCAGGGAACAAAGGACCTGCACGTTGTTAGACCAGCTTTCTGTTTCTAGCTGTGGTCAGCTAGATGCTTTTGGGAAGCTTCAAGTACTCTTTGAGCAGTCCCCCTTTGCGGTGTGTCTTCAGCAAGGTGCCAGTGGCAGGGGCAGGCCTTTCAGTGCCGAAATTGGGACCAAAATGGCAAAAGGGGGCTGAAAATGGCCAAGAAGGGTCCAAAATGGTCAGGATTGGGCCACTGCTGAGTGGGAGAGTGATCCACCACCCATCAGAGACCCGATCTGGGCTGTTTCGGCCCCAATCCAGGCTGAAACAGGCCCAAAATGGCCGAGAGTCAGGTGGGTGGAGCCACCTGACGTGTGACCTCTTTAGGGAACTACCGGAAGTGTTCCTGCGGCTTCCCCCTCCAAATGAGCCCTGGATACACATAGATGAAGATTGCCACGTAGTCAGAATTAAGAGACAGACACCAAGTTTGGATCTAAAGGCAACTTTATTAACTTTATACAACTAAAACAAAACAAACAGCTGCAGGTGCCTAAAGCGGTACATGCCAAGCTGCGGGGTCCCCCATGGACCGCTGCCTTGACCTGTCTGGCCGAGCTCGGAAGCCCCAGGGGAGACCCATCCTATGGATGGTGTGGACCCGGCTGGCCAGGCAATTTGGTGACCCCTGCTTTCAAGCTCCTGAATACCTCAACTGTATAGCAGTGAGGGAAGGACTTACTGGCAGGGGTTCCTGAAGGCAGCCTGCCCCTGCTGCTGCCATCTGTGAAAGCAGGACCAGCCCTTTGGGCAGGCTCCAAAGTGCCAAGGGTTTCTTTTTAAGTCTTTCCATGACTACCTATCTGAATCTATCTCTTTTTATGTATATCTGCCCTCTCCTACCTCTTTCTATCTCTAGATATCATTTTCTCTCATTCTATACCAACCTCTATCGCTTTCTATATACCTTTCTCTAACTATCTTCATCTAAGTGTATCTTATTATATAATTGAGTAAGCGTGTTTCAGACAACTCATTTTATACCCTGGTGCACCACCAGAGGGCGCTGCCATGACGGGAAGCCTACACAAGGCACCATCGTTCCTCCAGAAAGGCACAGATAGCAGGTGGCAATGCTGCCCCCCACCATGACCCAGTTGGTATTAGTAGCAGAGAAGGTGGCAATGCCCACCCCTCCCGCCGTAACCCAGCTAGCATTAGGTGGCAATACCAACCCCCACCTTAACTCAGTTGGTATTAGGAGTGGAACATGTTGTAATGCCCCCCCCACCTTAACCCAGCTGCTATTAGGAGCAGAGCAGGTGGCAATGCTGCCCCACACCTTAACCCAGTTGGTATTAGGAGTGGAGCAGGTGGCAATGCCCACCCCCACCCTAACTGAGTTGTTATTAAGAGTGGAGCAGGTGGCAATGGCTGGCCCCGCCTTAACAAGGTTGGTATTTGGAGCAGAGAACGTGGAAATTCCCGCGCCTGCCTTGACCCAGTTGGAGTTCGGAGCGGGGCAGGTGGCAATGCTCATCCCCCCGCCTTAACCCAGTTGGTATTAAAAGCAGATCAGGTGATAATAACCACCCCACACCATCACCCAATTTGGATCAGGTGTGGAGCAGGTGGCAATGCTCACCTTGCACCTTCACCTGGCTGGGATCAGGTGCAGAGCAGGAGGCAATGCCTTCGTCCCTTCACCCAGCCAGGATAAGGAGCAGAGCAGGTGGCAATGCCTGACCTCTTCAGCCTACTGGAATAAGCCACTGAGGAGGCTGCAATGCCCACCCTCTCTTCACACTGATGGAGTCAGGAGCCAACCATTCAGCTATGCCTTCCCCTCCCTCAATCTGCCAGAATCAGGAGCAGAGCAGGTGGCAATGCCCACACCCCCTTCACCCAGCTGGGATCAGGAGCAGAGCAGGTAGTAAAGCCCAACACCCATCTTCACCTGTCAGGATCAGGCATGGGGCAGGAAGCAATACCTGTTCCTCCCTTCACCCAGCAGGTAACAGGAGGCAATGCCCACGCCCCCCCTTCACCCAGCTGGGATCAGACTCTGAGCAGACAGTAAGGCCTGCCCCCCTTCACCCAGACATAGTCAGGTGCAGAACTGGAGTCAATGCTCCCCCTTTACATGGCATGCATGGAGCAGGTAGCAAACTCATCACCCCTTCACATGGCCAAGATCAGGCAGATCAGGTGTGGAGCAGATGACAATGCCCACCCTCAATGCCCAATTTCTTTCAGCACTCTTGGGTGCACCCCATCTGACCCAGGGGATTTGTATTCATCCAGTGCAGCCAGATGCCTCTCCCCAACCTCTCTGTCAATGTCAATTAGCCACTCAGGTGTCCTGCCACATTTTATACTATCTCTAGATGTGCCTGAGTTCTCCAGGGAGAAAAGAGAGGCAAAAAAGTCAGTAGGCCTGTCTGCTTTTTCTCTGTCCTGCATCAGAGTTTCTCCATCTACTCCCAACAGCGGTCCAATTGCCTCTTTTACCTTGCGTTTGCTGTCTACACACTGCCGGAGTCAGGAGCCAACCATTCAGCTATGCCTGCCCCCCCTTCAATCTGCCAGAATCAGGAGCAGAGCAGGTGGCAATGCCCACACCCCTTTCACCCAACTGGGATCAGGAGCAGAGCAGTTAGTAAAGCCCAACACCCATCTTCACCTGTCAGGATCAGGCAGGCAGAAGCAGGAGGCAATGCCTGTTCCTCCCTTCACCCAGCAGGTAGCAGGTGGCAATGTCCACCCCCCTTCACCCAGCTGGGATCAGGTTCGGAGCAGGCAGCAATGCCTGCCCCCATTCACCCAGACGTAGTCAGGTGCAGAACTGTAGGCAGGTCTCGTGGGCACATAAGGAGCAGGGGGGAGGGAGCAGGAATGGGCCCTTGGCAGGGAACGGGTCCAGGAAGAGGCCCAGCTGCTGGCACTGGCGGCAGCCGCGGTTGTGGCACTGCCCCTCTTCCTCCCGCAGGAGGATCGTCCAACCTCCTCCTCTCCTCCGCTACTGCCCTCTCCGTATTTCTGCACAATTCTGCCCCCCATGCTTGTTGCATCTGTTGGGCACGTTCCACCTCCTCTGCCAAAAATCCAGTGTCGACGCCTGCACCCAAGGTTGGCCTAGTCTGTAGTCCCCCATTTTGCGGTCCCCCCATGGGGGGAGCCTCCGTATCGTGATAACTGGATGTTGAGGACGTTGAACCAAAGGACCATTCCACTCGATCCTCTCCTTGTAAATCCAGTGGTGCCAATTGCCCCGCATTTACATTATCCAAGGGGACCTCCGGGCTGCAGCCTGCCGCTTCCGAGGGTGATGTTAGCCTGCCGCTTCCGAGGGTGATGTTAGCTGGGCCGCAGCTACACTGTCCTCCCAGCCCTTGGTAAGGCCAGTTACTGCTAACATTTCATAGCGCATAACTTGGACTTTTTCCATAAGAACATTCCACCGGTCCCCGGTGGGCTGAGCAGGGCCACTTCCCAGGTTTGCTGACCAGATAGACCCTACATCGAGATTTTCCCAGCTCTGTAGCTCTTGGCGGGGAATCGACCAATCCTGAGGCATTTCACCCCCACTTCCAACCATCAGGGGTGCCTCCACCAAACATCCCGCCGCTTCATCCCATACGTACTGGGGAATCATGCTAATCCTGGCGGCATTGGCAGCTGCCGTGGATTCTTGTAGGTAGCGGAAAAAACTGGCTGTACCTGTAATCAGCAATATGGAAATCAAGGGTAAACACCCACAGGATACAAAAATTCAATTATATATTTATATGATATTTCCGTTCATGTAATTCCAAAGTATCAAAAGCGCAAAGTGGTCATAACTTCTTGTACAAAATATCAATACAAATGCCTATACACAAATCCTATACAAAAATCTTGCTAGTATAAACACATTTAAGGTAATTTCATTTCATTGTGAACAGTTCATATACCAAATCCGGGAGACAATAACCCCACACTATCTTCAAGTCTTTGAACCAATCTTTCATTCCTCATTTCAATATCTTTGAAGTGAAAACTTCTTAATTTTTTATTTCATTCCAGAACGGTGGAAGTATAGCTGCCAGAGAATATGCACTGGCGGGGCTGCTCTCCCCCCTGGGGTAGCGTGATGAGACGGGCTCCCATAGAATGCTCAATCTGAGGCCGGCTGCGAGATTTTTGTATAGGATTTGTGTATAGGCATTTGTATGGATATTTTGTACAAGGAGTCATGAGCACTTTGCACTTTTGATACTTTGGAATTACATGAACGGAAATATCATATAAATATATAATTGAATTTTTGTATCCTGTGGGTGTTTACCCTTGATTTCCACATTGTGGATGCTGGTAGGGCCTCCCACAATGGATCTCTGCTGGCGCTCGTCCCCTGGGCCTCCGCGACAGGGGATAGTGGAGCATCCTGGACGAACACTCCCGATGGGCACGTGAACATAATCCTGAAGCGCCTTTCCCTGCTTTCTCGGGATCGAAGTCCCCACTGCTGAGGCGTTGGTACCGAAGTCACAGGGGTGATGCCTCTCCCTATAGAACTCCTCGGTCGGGCACCCAGCTCCCCATACGATACGCCTCCCATGGGGGTCAGTTGGGCACCCCTGACACTAGGTAAAAAGGAAGTCTCTCCACCCTCCATTCCAGGAATAGGAGGTTCAATCGGATTGTATCCAGTAGCCATCTTTCCCGGATGTGGGTTAAGGGAGAGAAGATAGATTCTCAACAATATGTCAGTCTATGGAGTTCGTTTCTCTGATTTCATCTCCCACCCCTTACTGCAAGAAATCCAAGGTTCTTGATTGAAAGATTATATTCAAAGTACAGGTGTCCATAGAAAATCCAAAGGCAAGAAATCTTCTGGCTGAACACAAAGCGTTGTTGAGAATGATGTGTTAGTTACATGTTGCAATATATCAACCCTCCTTTCTATTCCCCCCCCCCCACCCGTATGCCTAGCTAAAGCAGAATTTTGGGAATGCGAAAGTAACTCCTCCAAGGTCTGTGGCTAGCCGTGCTAGATAAGGCCGTCCTGGGAACACAACGGTCTCTGTGAAGCTGCAGACAGACAACAACTGGAAAATACAGCAGTGAAAGACATCACATAAAACAATATGGCAGTACTATGGATAGCAGGCCTAACAATGCTTTCCATTGTTCCCTATTATCAAATGCTTGCCCTTTGTTCCTTATAGGCAGGCATGCTTTCCATTATTCACAACGTTCAATCGCTGTTCCTGGTTTTCATTATTGCCTATGGGCAAGCATGCTTTCCGTTATTCCCTACTAGCAACAAAGCCCGTTGTGAGAAAAAAAAATACAACGGGCTCGAGAAAGGGGAGGGTGAGCGGGCAGACATTCGCTCCTCCTCTGTCACTCATTCTAGCTGGTGAAGGAGGAGGGTGGGCATTGTCATCTGCTCCACACCTGATCCGCCTGATCTTGGCCATCTATGTGTATCCAGGGCTCATTTTGAGGGGGAAGCCGCAGGAACAGTTCCAGTAGTTCCCTAAAGAGGTCACGCGTCAGGTGGCTCCACCCACCTGACTCTCGGCCATTTTGGGCCTGTTTCAGCCTGGGTTGGGGCCGAAACAGCCCAGATCGGGTCTCTGATGGGTGGTGGATCACTCTCCCACTCAGCAGTGGCCCAATCCTGACCATTTTGGACCCTTCTCGGCCATTTTCAGCCCCTTTTTGCCATTTTGGGCCCAATTTCGGCACTGAAAGGCCTGCCCCTGCCACTGGCACCTTGCTGAAGACACACCGCAAAGGGGGACTGCTCAAAGAGTACTTGAAGCTTCCCAAAAGCATCTAGCTGACCACAGCTAGAAATGGAAAGCTGGTCTAACAACGTGCAGGTCCTTTCTTCCCTGAACGTTGATGCACTTTTAAAAGTGTCACAGCACAGCTGCGGCTTCGTCCTTGATTTGAAGAGCCACATAGGATGGGAGAGCTTCAGTGCCCAGAAGCTCTTAAAGATAAAGGAGCCCTTGCTGAGAATTCTGCCAAAAGGTCATGGAGTTGTGCACCCCCTGCCAAAGGTGCTCCAAGGCTTTCCCCACACCCCCACCAGCCTGCACATCTGCTCTGGGCTGTCCAATCTGTAACAGGAGGGGAGGACAGGCTTGGCAGGGCAGGATGTTCAAAGATCCTGGAAGGGGAGGGACCCGTGAGGAGGCAGCTCTCTGGCCTCACCATTCAAAGCGAGCCAGGTGCCTCCACCACTGCCCTATGTCCCGGGAGCCCCACCCCTTCCTCTGTCCCCCTGCCAGAAGCAGTGATTGAGTGGCGGATGTTCCTCTGAAGACCCTCTCACCCTCCTCCCCTTACTCCTGCTGCCGGGCCAAGCAGGAATTGCAAAGAAAGCACTCCCTTCTCGCACCCTCCTAGCCTGGCACAGTGGTGCGGCCCTCTCAAGGCCCTTCAGGGGACGTGCAGCTGCACCAGGTTATGGGATGCCAGCAGGGATGGCTTACTTTGTGTTAGATCCAGGCATGTCCCTGCCCTGCACACACCCATCTGCTGTGGTGCTGCCTGTGGAAACTCCGTCTGGCCCCTGATCTTGGGCTTCTGAGCTGCCTAGTCAGCTGCTAGGCAAATGGCCCTCCTGGCGGTCAGAAGGCTTCCCTCTTTTTAAGGCCTCAGAATTGGGATTTACCATACTGGGGACTCTGCCCCTCTTTTGGCCACACAACCCCTGAGGAAGCTGCCATTCAATTCAGGAAAAGATCTCCGCCCTCCTCCAGGAAAAGGGGTCTTCTTTATATCCTCCCCTTTCCTACCAGTGCGGCTCTGGTGACCAACCCACAGCCTCAGGTTGAGGCCCAACACCTTGGCCAGAGTTGGCCACAACCCTCTGATTACATTTTCCCTCTGACCTTCCAGGGGCACGTTGGCCATTCCTCGCCCAGACTTAAGCCTTTCTGTGGGCTGTGCCTTGTGGGCTGGTTGTTGGTTGGCCCCAGCCTCCGAGATTGGCCGTTGCTTCAGGTGGCTCCAGGTGGCTGGGCGGGGCCAGCCCATGGCTCCAACTGGGCTGCACATCCTTGCGTGGCTGATCCACCCTTGCTGCGGCTCGTCTCAACTCCCTGCTATCTTGTTACAGCTGTTCCTACCATGTCCCACTGACCCTCCTTTGGAGATCCAAGCCCAGCAGCCCAACATGCACTCACTCAGAGCCTTGCTACAAGTGACATTAAACACGTGAAGGATAAGGGATCATTTTCGCAAGTCTTTCTGGGAACTCAAGTTCCTCTCCCACACCCCTTTTCCTTCTGTTCCTTCCCCTCGTTGCCTGAAGAGACAGAGAGAGCCTACGGCAACATCAGCGTTTGCAAATCGTCTTGCTGGGCGGGGGGCGGGGAATGCTCCGGAGAAAGCTCAGAAAGTTGCAGCTGCCTGCCCCAGAGATCATTGAGAGCAGGCTCCTGAATGGAGAAACGATTTGCAAAAGTTGCTGTTGCCGCCGGCTTTCTCTGTCTCTTCAGGCAGCGAGGGGAAGGAACAAAAGGAAAAGGGGTGGGGGAGAGGAGCTTCAGTTCCCAGAAAGACTTGCGAAAATGATCCTTTATCCTTCACGTGTAAAATGTCACATGTAGCAAGGCTCTCACTCGCTCTCACTCTCACGAATGAAAATAAAGCAACAGAATGAATTGAAGCAGCTTAGCCTCCTTCGGAGATCCAGCCCAGCAGCCCAGCTAGCACTCACTCACTCTCACGAATGAAAATAAAGCAGCAGAATGATTTGAAGCAGGTTTTTCTGCCAGCCAGAGTGCTCCTGCGTTGTTCAGTCTCTTGGCTTTTTCCATAAATAGGGGAAGTCGTGATTCCTGGTTTCAGTTTCTGTAGAGTGGGAGTGGGAGGAGAGTTTGGTGGCTTGGCTGGCTGTGGTGTTGGGATTGGGATTGGAACTTGGATCTTTGACCTGCACTTCTGGCTGCCGTAATAGGTGCTGAAAAGCCTCTTTTCTCTTGCTTTCTTGTCTTTCTTACTGACTGGGGACTGGGGAATTGTTTGGGAAAAGGGTGTTTTTTCCCTTCCTCCCCCACCCATCCTGTGTGTGTGTGTGTGTGTGTGTGTGTATTTTTCACATAAGCTGTCCAGCTCCTGAGAAGGCTGTGCTTATCTGGGATGGCTCACCACAGTGGCCTTGGGCCAGTTCCGTCCTACTCTCCCACTGACTGTACCCAGCTGGTTGGGCACCAAGGGTGGCGAGCTTACGTAGAGGGACTGAAACTTTGTAGCAAGCACTCCATACGTCATTCTCAACAAGAGACCTGTGTACAGCCAGACGCTTTTAATTGCCTCTGTATAACCTATGGACATATATATGCTGAAGCAATGATATCTCATTAAAGAACCTTAACTCAAGAGAACTTGGATTTCTTGCTGCAAGGGGTGGGAGTCAACTTCAATGTATCCTGTTATCCATGGACTGACATATTGTTGAGAATCTCCTTCTTTTCCGTCTCAACCTACACCCCAGAGAGATGGCTACCGGATTTACACTGATGGAGTCGCTCAAGCTGGGAGAGGAGGTGGAGGGCCTTCCCAACCAACCACCTGGGTCTCTGGACACGATGCCGCTGGGAGGAAGGACGTGGGCAGACTTAGGTGTGGTCTCCAGGAGCGGGATTTCCCACCTGTCGTGGACTTTCTTACCTACCCCGAGACAATGGGCCCCTAGGCCAAGAGAAGAGAAGGCGTGGTGCAGAGGGACTCTCTACTGCTCTGACTGGGGATTGGGGAGTTGTTTGGGGAAAGGGTGCTTTTTTCCTTCCTTCCCCCGCATCCTAGTCTTAGCTTTTCACCTCCCCCCCCCAGCCTAGTCTTAGGTCTTTGAGTACAACCGTGGTCTTCTTGTTTGACCAAGATTTTTATTTGCTTTTATTTTTCTCCTTCTCTGCTCCTCAGGTGTGATTTCTGGGGGTTTGTGCCTCACCCCCCCAGGGAGCTTCACTTTTATTTGCTTTTATTTCTCTCTTTCTCTACTTATTGGAGGGTCTCACTTCTGGTTTGTTTTGTGGGACCCCCTGCCCCAGGGAGCCTGACTTTTCTGCTAGCTCTCTGTGCATTTGTGTGGTCTAGGCGGCTCAGAAGCCAAAGATCATGGGCCAGAGAGAGCTTCCACAGGCGGCACCACGGCGGACGGGTGCGTGAGGGGCAAGGACATACCTGGATCTATCACAAAGTAAGACCTCCTTGCTGGCACCCCCTCTCCTGGTGTGGCAGTACATCCACTGCAGGGCCTTGAGAGGGCCGCACCACCATAACATCCTAGGAGGGTGCCAGCAGGGAGTGCTTTCTTTGCAAGTCCTGCTCGGCAGTTCCCACTGAGCCCGGCAGCAGCAGTAAGGGGAGGAGGATGTGAGGGTCTTCAGAGGAACATCTGCCACTCAATCGCTGCTTCCGGCAGGGCGACAGAGGAAGGGAGGGCGCTGCCAGGACAAAGGGATGTAGTGGAGGTGCCTGGCTCGCTTAGAATGGTGAGGCCAGAGAGCTGACTCCTCGTGGGTCCCTCCCCTTGCAGAATCTTTGAAAATCCTGCCCAGCCAGCTTTCCCTTCTTTCCTCTCGCAGATTGGACAACCCTGAGCAGATTTGCAGGCTGGAGGGGGGGTGGGGAAAAGCCTCGATACACAACTCCAGGATCTGTGGGCAGAATTCTCAGCAAGGGCACCTATATCTTTAAGAGCTGCTGGGCGTTTGAAGCTCTCCCATCCTATGTGGATCTTCAAATCAGCTGCAGCTGTGCTGTGAAGCTCTTAAAGGTGCCGGAGCATTCAGGAAACAAAGGACCTGCAAGCTGTTAGACCCGCTTTCTGTTCCCAGCTGTGATCAGCCACATGCTTTTGGAAAGCATGAAGTACTGTTTGAGAAGTCCCCCTTTGCGGTGTTTCTTCAGCAATTTCTGTAGCACAGTGGTTAAGTGGTTCAGCTGCGAACCAGCACTCTACTGGTTTGAATCCCACTACTGCCATGAACTCAGTAGATGGCCTTGGGTAATCCACCCCTCTCAGCCACAGCTCCCCAGCTATGTTGTGAGGATAATAATAACACTAACTTGTTCACTAACTTGTACCCCTTCATCCATGCCACTTTTAAGTCATGTCTGTATACCTTTGCATGGCATGTATCATGCATGGAGAAGGTGGCAAACTCACCACCCCTTCACATGGCTAATATCAGGCGGATCAGGCATGGAGTAGATAACAATGCCCACCCTCCTCCTTCACCAGCTGGAATTAGTGACAGAGGAGGAGCTTAACATTGTGCGCTCGCCTCTCTTGCACGGAGGGGTGATGGACTGGCTATAAAGGTTGAAAGAAATATGTGGGCCGGAAGATGATGGACCAGGAACAGCAGCGCACTAGAGCAGCAGCATGACACCTTCCCTCGTGCAGAGGTGCAGATGCGAGAGGAATGATTCACCCGCCAGAGGTGGCGGGTCATGGTCAGTGTGTGTGGCGACCTGGCCCTTCCCCCTCGGGTGAGAACAGCTGTGAAGCGACATTATGCGCTTGCCTCCCTCACATGGAGGGGAAATGGAGCTGTACAGGCAGCACAAAAGAAGTGGCTCGGTCAAGGCCGCCCCAGGAACTAGGAAAAACAGCGTATGGCGTCACGCAAGTGTGGAAAAGTTGGGACAGTCACCTGAATGTCCCACCCACCAGATGTGGTGGAAACTCCCTGACCCACTCGCCATTATTCCTTATGGGCAAGCATCATTTCAGTTATTCCCAGTGGGCAATCCCTATGCATTTAGTCCCTATGGACAATCACAGTTTTCATTATTCCCTATGGGCAAATATTCTTTCCATTATTCCCTATGAGCAGGGCTCATTTGGAGGGGGAGCGCACAGGAACGGGGTTCCGGTAGAGCTGAAAAGTGGTCACATGGGTTTTGGCCGTGCCAATGTGATTCCTTTTACTCCCCTCTGCCTCCCCTCCAAAGGAGGCTAACCTGCTTCAGTTCATTCTGCTGTTTATTTTCATATGTGAGTGAGTGAGTGAGTGAGTGAGTGAGTGAGCGAGTGAGCGAGCGAGCGAGCGAGCGAGTGCAAGCTGGGCTGCTGGGCTTGGATCTCCAAAGGAGGCTAAGCAGCTTCAATTCCTTTTGCTGCTTTATTTTCATTCATTCCTTCATTCCTTCATTCCTTCATTCCTTCATTCCTTCATTCCTTCATTCCTTCATTCCTTCATTCCTTCCTTCCTTCCTTCTTTCATTCATTCATGAGTGCGTGCGTGCGTGCGTGCGTGCGTGCGTGCGTGCGTGCGTGCGTGCGTGCGTGCGTGCGTGCGTGCGTGCGTGAGTGAGTGAGTGAGTGAGTGAGTGAGTGAGTGAGTGAGTGAGTGGTTGTTCCCTATGGGCAATCGCTGTTCCCATTATTCCCTAAGGGGAATCCATAACCCGCTTGTTCCCTTTGGGAAAATATGATTTCCATTATTCCCTAAGGGCAATCACTATCTGCATTATTTCCTAAGGGCAATTGCTGTTTTCATTATGCCCTAAGGGCAAGTCTTCTTTATATTATTCCCTATGTGCATGCGTGGGTTCCATAATTGCCTATGAACAATCAGTGTCTCCATTATTCTTTAGGCGCAAGCATTATTTCCATGATTCCCCATGGGCTAGCACTGTTTTCATTATTCCCTAAGAGCAAGCATGCTTTCCCTGATTTCCTATGGGCAATTGCTCTCCCCGTTATTCCGTATGGGCAAGCATGGTTTCCATGATTTCCTATGGGCAATCGCTGTCTCCATTGTACCCAATAGAAAAGCATGGTTTGCATTATTCTCTATGGGCAATCGCCGTCTGCATTATTCCCTATGTGAAAGCATGGTTTGCATTAATCCCTATGGACAAGTGTTTTCTTCATTCCCTAACGGCGAGCATGTTTTCCATTACTCCCTGTGGGCAAACACTGTCCCCATTATTCCCTATGGGCAAACATAGTTTCCTTTGTTCCCTAACGCTGTCCCCATTATTCCCTATGGACAATTGCGGTTTTCAGTATTCCCTGTTTCCATTTGCCCTATGGACAAATGCTTTTCATTTCTCCCTATGAACGATCTCTCTTCCCAATATTTCCAAAGGGTAATCGCTGTTTCCGTCATTCCCTATGGGCAATCGCTGTTCAATTATTCCCTATGGACAAACACAATTTCCATTATTCCCTATGGCCAATCCTGGCCATATTCTCCATTATTCCCTATGGATAATGGCTGTTTTCATTTTCCCTATGGGCAAGCATTCCTTCCACTATTGCCTATGGGTACTCGCTGTCCCCATTATTCCTTATGGGCAAGCCTAGTTTGCATTATTCCCAAAGGACAAGCACTCTCTCCATTATTCCTTATGGGCAAGCCTCATTTCAGTTATTTTCTGTGGGCTATCACTGTCCCCATTATTCCCTAAAGGGAATGGCTGTCTCCAATATTCCCTGTGGGAGAGTATGGTTTCCATTATTCCCTATGGCCAATCACTGTTTCCAGTATTCCCTAAGGAAAATCACTGTTTTCATTATTCCCTAAGGGCAAGCATCGTTTCCATTATTTCCTATGGTCAATCACAGTCTCCATTATTCCCTATGGGCAAGCGTGCTTACCATTATTGCCTAAGGACAATCACTATCTCCATTATTCTTTAGGGGCAAGGTTTATTTCCCTTATTCCCTATGGGTTATAGCGGTTCCCATTATTCCCTAAAGCGAAGTGTTGTTTTCGTAACTCCCTATTGGCAAGCCTGGTTTCCATTATTCCCTATGGGCAATAGCAGTCCCCATTATTCCCTATGGGTAAGCATGGTTTCCTTTATTCCCTAGGGCCACTTACTGTGCCTTTATTCCCTATAGACAATGGTTGTTTTTATTATTCCCTCTGGAGAAACTCTGTTTTTATTATTCCCTGTGGACAATCCCTACCTCCATTATTCCCTAAGGGTAAGCAAGCTTTGCGTTATTCACTACGGTCAATCGCTGTCTCCAGTATTCCCTAAAGGCAATCTCTGCTCCTATTATTCCCTATGGCCAAGCATGATTTCCATTATTCCCCGTGGGCAATCACAATCTGCATTATTGCCTAGGGACAATCGCTGTTTTCATTATTCCCAAAGGGCAAGCATGGTTTCCATTATACCCTATGGCCACTCTCTGTCCCTATCTATCTTCTTCTTTCCAACTCTATAGCTGTTTAAAGCGTTTCCATTCTGTTTCTAGCTCTAGCATCTCTTTGTAGCCTTTTCTGTTTCACTCTATCTGTATCTTACTATTTCTTATTTTCTGTTTCTTATTTTCTGTTTCTTCTCTTTCTATGTATATCTGCCCTTGCCTATCTATTTCTGTATCTTGCTATCATTTTGTCTCTTTCTATATCTATCTGTATCTATATAACTTTATATTCCTCTATCTGTTTGTATGTGTATCCAACTTGTTCTAATCTTTTTGTTTTTCTCCTTCCTTCCTTCCTTCCTTCCTTCCTTCCTTCCTTTCATCCATCTCCTATCTTTTTATCTCTAGATATAATTTTCTCTTTATATATACCAACCTCTATCATTTTCTATTCATCTTTCTCTAACTATCTTCATCTAAGTGTATCTATGTATGTACGTATATAATTTTCTAGTTTTTGTTTTATTCCTTACTTCCTTCCTTTCTTCATTCCGTTCTTTTTTTCCTTCATTCTTCCTTCTTTCCTTCATTCCTTTCTTCGTTTCTTCCTTCCTTCCTATCTACCTTCCTTTCTTTCATCCATCTCCTATCTTTTTATTTCTGGATATGATTTTCTCTTTATATATACCAACCTCTATCACTTGCTATTCATCTTTCTCTAACTAGCTTCATCTAAGTGAATCTCTTTCTCTAACGATCTTCATCTAAGTGTATCTATGTATGTATATCATTTTCTATTGTTTTTGTTTTTCTCCTACTTCCTTCCTTCCTTCCTTTCTTCTTTTCTTCCTTCCTTCCTTCCTATCTTCCTTCCTTTCATCCATCTCCTATCTTTTTATTTCTGGATATGATTTTCTCTTTATTTATACCAACTTCTATCACTTTCTATTCATCTTTCTCTAACTATCTTCATCTAAGTGTATCTATGTATGTATGTATATAATTTTCTAATGTTTTTGTTTTCTTCCTTCCTTCCTTTCTTCACTCCGTTCTGTTTTTTTTGTTCCTTCCTTCCTTCCTTTCTTCTTTTCTTCCTTCCTTCCTTCCTTTCATCCATCTCCTATCTTTTTATTTCTGGATATTATTTTCTCTTTATATATACCAACCTCTATCACTTGCTATTCATCTTTCTCTAACTATCTTCATCTAAGTGAATCTCTTTCTCTAACTATCTTCATCTAAGTGCATCTATGTATGTA
Source organism: Eublepharis macularius (assembly GCF_028583425.1). NCBI lineage: Eukaryota > Metazoa > Chordata > Lepidosauria > Squamata > Eublepharidae > Eublepharis > Eublepharis macularius. The sequence goes on along the minus strand of NC_072791.1, from coordinate 228,342,039 downwards.
TATCATTTTCTATTGTTTTTGTTTTTCTCCTACTTCCTTCCTTCCTGTCTTCCTTCCTTCCTTCCTTTGTTCTTTTTTTCCTTCCTTCCTTTCTTTCATCCATCTCCTATCTTTTTCTCTCTAGATATAATTTTCCCTTTATATATACCAACCTCTATCACTTTCTATTCATCTTTCTCTAACTATCTTCATCTAAGTGTATCTATGTATGTATGTATATAATTTTTTAATGTTTTTGTTTTACTCCTTCCTTCCTTCCTTTATTTCTTCATTCCGTTCTGCTTTTATTCCTTCCTTCCTCCCTTTCTTCTTTTCTTACTTCCTTCGTTCCTTCCTTCCTTCCTTTCTTTCATCCATCTCCTATCTTTTTATTTCTGGATATTATTTTCTCTTTATATACCAACCTTGCTATTCATCTTTGTCTAACTATCTTCAACTAAGTAAATCTCTTTCTCTAACGATCTTCATCTAAGTGTATCTATGTATGTATATCATTTTCTATTGTTTTTGTTTTTCTCCTACTTCCTTCCTTCCTTCCTTCCTTCCTTCCTTTCTTTCTTTCTTTCTCTCTTTCTTTCTTTCATGTATCTCCTTTCTTTTTATCTCTAGATATGACTTTCTCTATATTCATCTATCCGTTTGTATGTTTATCCCTCTTTTTCTAATGTCATTGTTTTTCTCCTTCCTTTTTCCCTTTTTTCTTCCTTTTTCCTCCCTCCCTCCCTCCCTTTCTTTCATCCTTCCTTTCTTCTTTTCTTCCTTCCTTCCTTCCTTCCTTCCTTCCTTCCTTCCTTCCTTCCTTCCTTCCTTCCAATCTTCCTCCCTTTCTTTCATCTATCTCCAATCTTTTTATTTCTGGATATGATTTTCTCTTTATATATACCAACTTCTATCACTTTCTATTCATCTTTCTCTAACTATCTTCATCTAAGTGTATCTATGTATGTATATCATTTTCTAATGTTTTTGTTTTGCTCCTTCCTTCCTACCTTTCTTTCCTTATTTCTGTCTTTCTTTATTTCTTTTTCTTTTATTTTTCTTTTACTTTTTCTATATCTTGATATCTTTTTCTCTCTTTCTATATCTATCTGTTCTCTCTATTCATCTATCTGTTTCTGTGTGTATCCATATTTTTCTAGTTTTTGTTTTTCTCCTTCCTTCCTTCCTTTCATCTATCTGTCTTTTGATCTCTAGATATGATTTTCTCTATACATATGCCAACCTCTATCACTTTCTATTCATGTTTCTCTAACTACCCTCATCTAAGTGTTTCTATATATGTATATCATTGTCTAATGTTTTGGGGGGGGGGTTCTCTCTCTCTGTCGCTCTCTCTAGCTCACTATCTCTCTATTTCTCTATCTCTCTACCTACCTACCTATCTATCTATCATACTTGTTCTGTACACCTTGTTACTTTCTATTTCTATCTTTTTCTTTCTATGTATTTCTACCAATATCTTTCTGTATATATCTTTTTATACGCATATCTTCTCTTCCTCTCACTAGCTTTCATTTTCTCTATATATCTGTCTCTATTGATTTCTACATACCTTTATCTTCACCAATGTCTATGTATGTGTAGCTATCACTTTCTGTTTTTTTTCTTTTCTTCCTTCGATCCTAACTTCCTTCCTTCATTCCTTCCTTCCTTCCCTCCTTCCTTCCCTTCTTTCTTTCTTTTTCTTTTTCTATTTCTATTTCTTTTTCTATATCTTGCTATCATTTTCTCGCTATATCTATCTGTATCTATATAACTTTCTCTATATTCATCTATCCATTTGTATGTTTATCCCTCTTTTTCTAATGTCATTGTTTTTCTCCTTCCTTTTTCCCTTTTTTCTTCCTTTTTTCCAGCCTCCCTCCCTCCCGCCCTCCCGCCCTTTCTTTCGTCCTTCCATTCTTCTTTTCTTCCTTCCTTCCTTCCTTCCAATCTTCCTTCCTTCCTTTCATCTATCTCCAATCTTTTTATTTCTGGATATGATTTTCTCTATACATATGCCAACCTCTATCACTTTCTATTCATCTTTCTCTATCTTCATCTAAGTGTATCTATGTATGTATATCATTTTCTAATGTTTTTGTTTTTCTCGTTCCTTCCTTCCTGTCTTTCCTTATTTCTGACTTTCTTTATTTCTTTTTCTTTTATATTTCTTTTACTTTTTCTATATCTTGCTATCTTTTTCTCTCTTTCTAAATCTTTCTGTATCTATATATATTTTCTATATTCATCTATCTATTTCTATGTGTATCCATATTTTTCTAGTTTTTGTTTTTCTCCTTCCTTCCTTCCTTTCATTTATCTATCTTTTGATCTCTAGGTATGATTTTCTCTATACATATGCCAACCTCTATCACTTGCTATTCATCTTTCTCTAACTATCTTCTTCTAAGTGTATTTATGTATGTATATCATTTTCTAATGTTTTGTTTTTCTCCTTCCTTCCTTCCTTCCTTCCCTCCTTCCTTCCTTTCATCTATCTCCTATCTTTTTATCCCTAGATATTATTTTCTCTGTATATATACCAACCTCTATCACTTTCTATTCATCTTTCTCTAACTATCTTCATCTAAGTGTATTTATGTATGTATATCATTTTCTAATTTTTTTCTATCACTCTCTCTCTCTCTCTCTCTCTCTATCTCTCTATTTCTCTATCTCTCTACCTACCTATCGATCTATCACACTTGTTCTGTCAACCTTGCTACTTTCTATTTCTCTCTGTTTCTTTCTATGTCTTTCTACAAATATCTTTCTGTATATATCTTTTTATACACACATCTTCTCTTTCTATCAATATCTTTCATTTTGTCTCTTTCTGTATCTATCCATATTGTTTTCTACATACCTTTATCTATGTGTATCTATCATTTTCTGTTTTTTCTTTCTTTCCTTCCTTCCTTCCTTCCTTCCTTTCTTTGATCTATCTCCTTTTCTTATCTCTAGATATGATTTTCTCTTTATATATACCAACCTCTATCACTTGCTATTCATCTTTCTCTAACTATCTTCATCTAAGTGTATCTATGTATTTATATCATTTTCTAATGTTTTTGTTATTCTCCTTCCTTCCTCATTTTCTTTCTTGCCTTCTTTCTTTCTTTTTCTTTTTCTATATTTTGCTATCATTGTCTCTCTTTCTATATCTATCTGTTTCTATATATATTTCACTATATTCATCCACCTGTTTGTATGTGTATCCATAGTTTTCTAGTTTTTGTTTTCCCCCTTCCTTCCTTCCTTCCTTCCTTCCTTCCTTCCTTCCTTCCTTCCTTCCTTCCTTCCTTCCTTCCTTCCTTCCTTCCTTCCTTCCTTCCTTCCTTCCTTCCTTCCTTCCTTCCTTCCTTCCATCTTTATATCTCTAGATATGATTTTCTCTATACATATACCAGCCTCTACAACTTTCTATTTATCTTTCTCTAACTATCTGGATCGAAGTGTTTCTATGTCTTTGTATAGTTTTCTAATGTTTATGTTTCGCTCTCTCATTATCTTTCTATTTATCTCTCTACCTACCTATATATCTATCATACTTGTTCGGTACACCCTGTTACTTTCTATTTTTATCTGTCTCTTTCTAGGTTTTTCTACCAATATCTTTTTGTATTTATCTTTTTATACGCATATCTTCTCTTTCTATCACTAGCTTTTGTTTTCTCTTTCTATATCTATCACTTTTCTTTTCTACATACCTTTATCTTCACCAATGTGTATGTATGTGTATCTCTCATTTTCTAATGTTTTCTCTCTGTCTCTCTCTCTATCTCTCTATCTCTCTATCTATCATCTATCTATCATCTATCATCTATCATCTGTCATATCAATACAATTTTGCTCTATTTCTCTCTGTCTCTTACTATTTGTTACTTGCTGTCTGTCTGTATCGTTCTGTCTTTCCACCACGATATATCTGAGTCTATCTCTTTCTCTGCCCTTTCCTATCTCTTTCTATCTCTAGCTATCATTTTCTATGTTTCTATCTCTATCTCTATTGTTTTTAAATAGATTTCTATAACAATCTTCATCTACACATATCTATGTGTCTCTATCTATTGCAAATGATATTGTTTGTCTCTCCTTTTAATCCTCAATCTATCTTCTTCAGTCTGAGTCTATTTGAAGTCTTCACTCTGTTTCTAGCTCTAGGACAGTTGATAGAAACACATAGAGATAGAAAGTAACAAATAGGCAATAAAAGACAGAGATAAACAGATAGAAAAGGCTACTTAGATATAAACTGTGCTAGACCTAAAAACAGAATGCAAATGCTACAAATAGATATGGAGTCAGACAGAACTAGGTAGACAGATAGAAACAAGGAGAGAAAAACAAAATCATTAGCAAAATATTCACATAGATGAAGATAGAGAAAGGTATATAGAAAACAATAGAGATATCAATACAATCAATACAATCAAGAGAGAAACTGAAAGCTAGTGATAGAAAGAGAAAAGAAAGGAAAGGTATACATGGATAGAGATACATTCAGATAGATAGTCATAGAAAGACATAACAAGAAAGAGAGGAGATACAAATTAACAAATAAACAGTGAGAGATACAGAGAAACAGCTAGAAAGGGCTACACAGAGATCTACTGTGCTAGATAACAAGAAAGAGAATGAGAATGCAACAAATAGATATAGACAGAACATTATGATGATGATGATGATGATGATGATGATGATGATGATGATGATGCGAGAGAGAGAGAGAAACAAGATAAAAAGAGCAATAGATGAAGAAAGAGAAAATTATAACAAGAACAAGATAGAAATAACACATTAATGATAGAAAGAAACTGAGAAAAACCAAATAAATAGAAAAAGATAGATACTCATAGATGAAGATAGAGAAAGGTACATAGAAAGCAATAGAGCTAGATACAGAAAGAGAAAATGAAAGCTAGTAATTGAAAGAGATAGGAAAGTGTACGTATAGAATGGAACAAATAGACAGCAAGAGACACAGAGAGAGAAACAGATAATGCTACATAAACTGAGCTAGAGGTAGAAACAGAATGCGAACACTGCACATAGTCAAAGAGCCTTTTTCTTTTTCTTACTTTTATCTATCTATCTATCTATCTATCTATCTATCTATCTATCTATCTATCTATCTATCTATCTATCTATCTATCTATCTATCTATCTATCTATCTATCTATCTATCTATCTCTTACTATTTGTTACTTCCGATCTCTATCTGTTTCTTTCTGTCTTCCTACCAATATCTTTCTGTATCTCTTTATATGTATATCTGCCATTCTATCACTAGCTTTCGTTTTCTCTTTCTATATCTATCTCTATTGTTTCACAAATTTGTATGTATATCTATCTAACATTTTCAAATGTTCATTCTTTCATTTCTTTTTCTTTTTCTTACTTTCATCTACCATCTATCTATCTATCTATCTATCTATCTATCTATCTATCATCATCATCATCATCATCATCATCATCATCATCATCATCATCAACTGTCCTCCTTTTTTCTATTTGAAGTCTGTGTGTTCTTTTTTTAGCTCTAGCACAATTGATCTCTATTCTATTCTATTCTATTCTATTCTATTCTATTCTATTCTATTCTATTCTATTCTATTCTAGCACAGTTGATTTCTTTCTGTTTTTCTGTATCTGTCTCTTAATATTAGTACAAATCTTTTCCTAATGTTCCTCTTTTTCCCTATCCTTTCTATCTGTGTTTTTTCCTCTCCTTTCTATCTTGTTCTGTCCAACTCTACATCTATTTGAAGCATTGGCATTTCTAGCTCTAGCTCAGTGGATCTCTATGTAGCCTTTACTATCTGTTTCTCTTACAATCTGTCAATTTGTTACTTTCTATCTCTATCTGTTCCTTTCTACAACAAGATAGAAATAAGTAAATAAACAGATTAGATGGATTGAAAGAAGCCGAGAAAAACCCAATCAAATAGAAAGATAGATACACAGATGAAGATAGGGAAAGGTACATAGAAAGCGATAGAGATAGATGGAGAAAATGAAAGCTAGTGATATAGGACAGTGCACGTAGACATAGAAAGAGATAGTGGTAGAGAGACATAGAAAGAAATGGATAGAGATAGAATGTAACAAATAGACTAAGAGACACAGAGAAACAGAAAAAGCTGCATAGAGATACACTGAGCTATATCTAGAAACATATAGAATGCGAACGCTACAAATAGATATAGGTTCAGACAGAACAGGTTGGAAACTAAATAGATAAATAGAAAGAAGCCGAGAAAAACCAAATCAGATAGAAAAAGACATAGATACACAGAAGATAGTTAGAGAACGGTATAATAGTAAACGATAGGGATGAAAGAGATAAAATGAAATCTAGAGATAGGAAAGGGCAGATATACATAGAAAGAGAGATTAAGATGATAGTGGTAGAAAGATAGAGATAGAAAGTATGAACAAATAATCTCGTACTAACACATAGTACGCTTTCTTATATACCTTTCTCTAACAATCTTCTTCTATGTGTATCTATGTATATCTGTCCTTTTCTATCTATTTGGTTTTTCTCGGCTTCTTTCTATCTATCTGTTTATTTAGTTATTTCTATCTTGTTCTGTCTGAACCTATATCTATTTGTAGCGTTCACATTCTATATGTTTCTAGATCTAGCTGAATACATCTCTATGCAGCTTTTTCTCTCTGTTTCTCTCTGTGTTTTTTCTATCTGGTTCTCGCTACAGGTTTGTCAAATTCTATATATGTTTTTTCCTTCTACCATTATCTATCTGAATCTATCTTTCTCTACCCTTTCCTATCTTTCAATCTCTATCATTTTTTCTCTATATTTATCTGTATCGTTTACTGTACACCTTTCTTTTTCTTCATCTATGTTTATTTTATTTTTGCTAATGTTTTTGTTTTTCTTGTCTTCTGTCTGTCTGTCTCTCTATCTCTCTAGCTAGCTATCTGTCTTGTTCTATCTGACTCTATATCTATTTTTAGCATTTACATTCTTCATCTAGCACAGTAGATCTCTGTGTAGCCTTTTCTATCTGTTTCTCTGTATCTCTCACTTACTGTTTATTTGTTACATTCTATCGCTCTTTCTTTCTATGTCTTTCTATCTATCTGAATCGCTCTATGAATACCTTTGCTTTCTTTTCTCTTTCTAGCACTAGCTTTCAGTTTCTCTCTATATCTCTCTATTGATGTCTATATAGCTTTAACTATCTTCATCTATGTGTCTACTTTGCTAATGTTTTTGTATTTCTCTCCTTGTTTCTATCTATCTTGTTTGACTCCATATCTACTTGTCTTCAGGTCTAGCACAGTTGCTCTCTTCAGTAGCCTTTTCTATCTTTTTCTCTATATCTGTCTCTTACTATTTGTTTCTTTCTATCTCTACCTGTTTCTATCAACTGTCCTAGAGCTAGAAACAGAGTGTGAAGATTTCAAAAAAATATAGAGTCCGACCAAAGAAGAGAGATTGATAAATAAAACGGAGAGAAAAATATTATTTGAAATGATGATGATGATGATGATGATGATGATGATGATGATGATGATGATGATGATGATGATGATGATGATGATGGATAGATAGATAGATAGATGATAGATAGATAGATAGATAGATAGATAGATAGATAGATAGATAGATAGATAGATAGATAGATAGATAGATAGATAGATAGATAGATAGATAGATAGATAGATAGATAGATAGATAGATAGATAGATAGATAGATAGATAGATAGATAGATAGATAGATAGATAGATAGATAGATAGATGAAAGTAAGAAAAAGAAAAAGAAATGAAAGAAGGAACATTTGAAAATGATAGATACATATACATACACATTGGTGAAACAATAGTGATAGATATAGAAAAAGAGAAAATGAAAGCTAGTGATAGAATGGCAGGTATACATATAAAGAGATATATACAGAAAGATATTGGTAGGAAGACAGAAAGAAACAGATAGAGATCGGAAGTAACAAATAGTAAGAGTAATAGTAAGATAGAGAGAAACAGATAGAAAAGGCTGCATAGAGATCCACTGACCTAGAGCTAGAGAAGGGCAGATACATGGAAAACGATAGATTAAGATAGACATATACTGTGCTAGACATTGACATAGAAACAGAAAGCGAATGATTCAAATAGAAATCGAGTCGGACAGAGCAAGATTGATAGAAAGCAGCGAGAACAACAAGAACAGGAAAAGATTTGTGCTAGAGCTGAAAACAGAAAAGTTCAAATAGAAAAGAGAGAGATGGATGGATGGATGGATGGATGGATGGATGGATGGATGGATGGATGGATGGATGGATGGATGGATGGATGGATGGATGGATGGATGGATAGATAGATAGATAGATAGATAGATAGATAGATAGATAGATAGATAGATAGATAGATAGATAGATAGATAGATAGATAGATAGATAGATAGATAGATAGATAGATAGATAGATAGATAGATAGATAGATAGATAGATAGATGAAAGTAAGAAAAAGAAAAAGGCTCTTTGTTTTTCTCTCCTTGTTTCTGTCTGTCTACCTAGTTCTGTCTGACTCCATATCTATTTGTAGCATTTGCATTCTGTTTTTAGGTTTAGCACAGTTTATATCTAAGTAGCCTTTTTATCTGTTTATCTCTGTCTTTTATTGACTATTTGTTTCTTTCTATCTCTATCTGTTTCTATCAACTGTCCTAGAGCTAGAAACAGAATGTGAAGACTTCAAATAGACTCAGACCCAAGAACATAGATTCCTCAATCTATTAAAAGGAGAGACAAACAATATCATTTGCAATAGATAGAGACACATAGATACGTGTAGATGAAGATTATATAGAAATAGAAATATAGTTATAGAAATCTATTTAAAAACAATAGCGATAGATATAGAAAGATAGAAAATGATAGCTAGAGATAGAAAGAGATAGGAAAGGGCAGAGAAAGAGATAGACTCAGATAGATCGTGGTGGAAAGACATAGAACGATACAGACAGACAGCAAGTAAATATAGTAAGAGATAGAGAGAAATAGAAAGAGAAGACTGTGCTAGACCCTGAAAGAGGATGCAAATGCTTCAAATAGATATAGAGTTGGACAGAACAAGATAGATACGGATAGAAAGGAGAAAAAAACAAGAACATTAGGGAAGACCTTGTACACATACATGCACATAGATGAAAATCGAGAAAGGTAGGTAGAAAATGATAGTTAGAGAGAAAAAGAGAAAATGACAGCTAGAGGTAGAAAGAGAGAGGAAAGGGCAGATATTCATATAAAGAGAGCGATTCAGATGAATACTAGTGGAAAGACAGACAGAAAGTAACAAAGAGGCAGTAACAGACAGATACAGAGAAACAGATAGAAGAGGCTACATAGAGATCAAGTGTGCTAGAGCTAGAAACAGAACACAAATGCTTCAAATAGAAAAAAAGTTGGCCAGAACAAGTATGAGAGAAAGATGATAGATGATAGATGATAGATGATAGATGGATAGATAGATAGATAGATAGATAGATAGATAGATAGATAGATAGATAGATAGATAGATAGATAGATAGATAGATAGATAGATAGATAGATAGATAGATAGATAGATAGATAGATAGATAGATAGATAGATAGATAGATGATAGATAGATAGATAGATAGATAGATAGATAGATAGATAGATAGATAGATAGATAGATAGATAGATAGATAGATAGATAGATAGATAGAGATGAAAGTAAGAAAACGAAAAAGAAATGAAAGAAGGAACATTTGAAAATGATAGATATAGACATATAGACATGATAGACATATACATACACATTGGTGAAACAATAGAGATAGATAAAGAAAGAGAGAAAATGAAAGCTAGTGATAGAATGGCAGATATACATATAAAGAAAGATATACATATAAAGAAAGATACAGAAAGATGTTGGTAGGAAGACAGAAAGAAACAGAGAGAGATCAGAAGTAACAAATACTAAGAGATAGATACAGAGAAACAGATAGAAAAAGGCTACATAGAGATCCACTGAACTAGAGCTAGAAATGCCAACGCTACAAAAGTAGAGTCGGGCAGAACAAGATAGACTGATAGAAAGGTGAGGAGAAAAACATTAGATGAAAGATAAAGGCATGTAGAAAACGATACAGATATAGAAGGAGAAAAAATGAAAGCTAGAGATAGAGAGAAGGGCAGATACATGGAAAACGACAGATTAAGATAGACATATACTGTGCTACACATTGACATAGAATGCGAATGATTCAAATAGACATAGAGTCGGACAGAACAGGATTGATAGAAAGGAGCGAAAATAACAAGAACATTAGGAAAAGGTTTGCGCTAGAGCAGAAAACAGAACGAAAAGATCAAAGAAAAGAGAGAGCGAGAGAGAGAGAGAGAGAGAGAGAGATGAAAGTAAGAAAAAGAAAAACGCTCTTTGACTATGTGCAGTGTTCGCATTCTCTGTTTCTACCTCTAGCTCAGTTTATGTAGCATTTTCTGTTGCATTCTATTCGTACACTTTCCTATCTCTTTCAATCACTAGCTTTCATTTTCTCTTTCTGTATCTAGCTTTCTCTATCTTCATCTATGAGTATCTTTTTCTATTTGATTTGGTTTTTCTCAGTTTCTTTCTATCATTAATGTGTTATTTCTATCTTGTTCTGTCTGAACCTATATCTAGTAGCGTTCGCATTCTATTTCTACATCTAGCTCAGTGTATCTCTATGCTGCTTTTTCTCTTTCTGTGTTACTTCCTATCTCTCTTTCTTTCTGAGTCTTTCTACAATTACCTATCTGAATCTCTCTCTTTCTGCTTTGCTCTCTCTTTCTACCACGACCTATCATTTTCTTTCTATATTATCTCTATCGTTTTCTGTATAATTTTCTCTTTCTTCATCTATGTGTATCTATCTATTGCTCTTTATATCTTGTTTCTCTCTCTCTCATCATCATCATCATCATCATGTTCTGTCTAACTGTATATCTATTTGTTGCATTCTCATTCTCTTTCTTGGTACCGAGCACAGTAGATCTCTGTGTAGCCCTTTCTGGCTGTTTCTCTGTATCTCTCACTGTTTATTTGTTAGTTTGTATCTCTTCTCTTTCTTGTTATGTCTTTCTATGACTATCTATCAGAATGTATCTCTATCTATGTATACCTTTCTTTTCTCTTTCTATCACTAGCTTTCAGTTTCTCTCTTGATTGTATTGTATTGTACTGATATCTCTATTGTTTTCTATATACCTTTCTCTATCTTCATCTATGTGTATATTTTGCTAATGGTTTTGTTTTTCTCTCCTTGTTTCTATCTGTCTACCTAGTTCTGTCTGACACCATATCTATTTGTAGCATTTGCTTTCTGTTTTTAGGTCTAGCACAGTTTATATCTAAGTAGCCTTTTCTATCTGTTTATCTCTGCCTTTTATTGCCTATTTGTTTCTTTCTATCTCTATCTGTTTCTATCAACTGTCCTAGAGCTAGAAACAGAATGTGAAGACTTCAAATAGACTCAGACCCAAGAACATAGCTTGAGGATTAAAAGGAGAGACAAACAATACCATTTGCAATAGAGACACATAGATACGTGTAGATGAAGATTGTTATAGAAATCTATTTAAAAACAATAGAGACAGATATAGAAAGATAGAAAATGATAGCTAGAGATAGAAAGAGATAGGAAAGGGCAGAGAAAGAGATAGACTCAGATAGATCGTGGTGGAAAGACATAGAACGATACAGACAGACCGCAAGTAAAATACAGTAAGAGATAGAGAGAAATAGAAAGAGAAGACTGTGCTAGACCCTGAAAGAGGATGCAAATGCTTCAAATAGATATAGAGTTGGACAGAACAAGATAGATACGGATAGAAAGGAGAAAAAAACAAGAACATTAGGGAAGACCTTGTACACATACATGCACATAGATGAAAATCGAGAAAGGTAAGTAGAAAATGATAGTTAGAGAGAAAGAGAGAAAATGATAGCTAGAGGTAGAAAGAGAGAGGAAAGGGCAGATATTCATATAAAGAGAGCGATTCAGATTAATAGTTGTGGAAAGACAAAACAATACAGACAGACAGAAAGTAACAAAGAGGCAGTAACAGACAGATACAGGGAAACAGATAGAAGAGGCTACATAGAGATCAAGTGTGCTAGAGCTAGAAACAGAACACAAATGCTTCAAATAGAAAAAAACTTGGCCAGAACAAGTATGATAGATAGATAGATAGATAGATAGATAGATAGATAGATAGATAGATAGATAGATAGATAGATAGATAGATAGATAGATAGATAGATAGATAGATAGATAGATAGATAGATAGATAGATAGATAGATAGATAGATAGATAGATAGATAGATAGATAGATAGATAGATAGATAGATAGATAGATAGATAGATAGATAGATGATAGATAGATAGATAGATAGATGAAAGTAAGAAAACGAAAAAGAAATGAAAGAAGGAACATTTGAAAATGATAGATACATATACATACACATTGGTGAAACAATAGAGATAGATAAAGAAAGAGAGAAAATGAAAGCTAGTGATAGAATGGCAGATATACATATAAAGAGATATACAGAAAGATATTGGTAGGAAGACAGAAAGAAACAGAGAGAGATCGGAAGTAACAAATAGTAAGAGATAGATACAGAGAAACAGATAGAAAAGGCTACATAGAGATCCACTGAAATAGAGCTAGAAATGCCAACGCTACAAAAATAGAGTCGGACAGAACAAGATAGACTGATAGAAAGGTGAGGAGAAAAACATTAGATGAAAGATAAAGGTATGTAGAAAACGATACAGATATAGAAGGAGAGAAAATGAAAGCTAGAGATAGAGAGAAGGGCAGATACATGGAAAACGACAGATTAAGATAGACATATACTGTGCTAGACATTGACATAGAATGCGAATGATTCAAATAGACATAGAGTCGGACAGAACAGGATTGATAGAAAGGAGCGAAAATAACAAGAACATTAGGAAAAGGTTTGCGCTAGAGCAGAAAACAGAACGGAAAGTTCAAAGAAAAGAGAGAGAGAGAGAGAGAGAGAGATGAAAGTAAGAAAAAGAAAAAGGCTCTTTGACTGTGTGCAGTGATCGCGTTCTCTGTTTCTACCTCTAGCTCAGTTTATGTAGCATTTTCTGTTTCTCTCTCTGTGTCTCTTGCTGTCTATTTTTTGCATGCTATACGTACACTTTCCTATCTCTTTCAATCACTAGCTTTCATTTTCTCTTTCTGTATCTAGCTTTCTCTATCTTCATCTATGAGTATCTTTTTCTATTTGATTTGGTTTTTCTCAGTTTCTTTCTATCATTAATGTGTTATTTCTATCTTGTTCTGTCTGAACCTATATCTAGTAGCGTTCGCATTCTATTTCTACATCTAGCTCAGTGTATCTCTATGCTGCTTTTTCTCTTTCTGTGTTACTTCCTATCTCTCTTTCTTTCTGAGTCTTTCTACAATTACCTATCTGAATCTCTCTCTTTCTGCTTTGCTCTCTCTTTCTACCACGACCTATCATTTTCTTTCTATATTATCTCTATCGTTTTCTGTATAATTTTCTCTTTCTTCATCTATGTGTATCTATCTATTGCTCTTTATATCTTGTTTCTCTCTCTCTCATCATCATCATCATCATCATGTTCTGTCTAACTGTATATCTATTTGTTGCATTCTCATTCTCTTTCTTGGTACCGAGCACAGTAGATCTCTGTGTAGCCCTTTCTGGCTGTTTCTCTGTATCTCTCACTGTTTATTTGTTAGTTTGTATCTCTTCTCTTTCTTGTTATGTCTTTCTATGACTATCTATCAGAATGTATCTCTATCTATGTATACCTTTCTTTTCTCTTTCTATCACTAGCTTTCAGTTTCTCTCTTGATTGTATTGTATTGTACTGATATCTCTATTGTTTTCTATATACCTTTCTCTATCTTCATCTATGTGTATATTTTGCTAATGGTTTTGTTTTTCTCTCCTTGTTTCTATCTGTCTACCTAGTTCTGTCTGACACCATATCTATTTGTAGCATTTGCTTTCTGTTTTTAGGTCTAGCACAGTTTATATCTAAGTAGCCTTTTCTATCTGTTTATCTCTGCCTTTTATTGCCTATTTGTTTCTTTCTATCTCTATCTGTTTCTATCAACTGTCCTAGAGCTAGAAACAGAATGTGAAGACTTCAAATAGACTCAGACCCAAGAACATAGCTTGAGGATTAAAAGGAGAGACAAACAATACCATTTGCAATAGAGACACATAGATACGTGTAGATGAAGATTGTTATAGAAATCTATTTAAAAACAATAGAGACAGATATAGAAAGATAGAAAATGATAGCTAGAGATAGAAAGAGATAGGAAAGGGCAGAGAAAGAGATAGACTCAGATAGATCGTGGTGGAAAGACATAGAACGATACAGACAGACCGCAAGTAAATACAGTAAGAGATAGAGAGAAATAGAAAGAGAAGACTGTGCTAGACCCTGAAAGAGGATGCAAATGCTTCAAATAGATATAGAGTTGGACAGAACAAGATAGATACGGATAGAAAGGAGAAAAAAACAAGAACATTAGGGAAGACCTTGTACACATACATGCACATAGATGAAAATCGAGAAAGGTAAGTAGAAAATGATAGTTAGAGAGAAAGAGAGAAAATGATAGCTAGAGGTAGAAAGAGAGAGGAAAGGGCTGATATTCATATAAAGAGAGCGATTCAGATTAATAGTTGTGGAAAGACAAAACAATACAGACAGACAGAAAGTAACAAAGAGGCAGTAACAGACAGATACAGGGAAACAGATAGAAGAGGCTACATAGAGATCAAGTGTGCTAGAGCTAGAAACAGAACACAAATGCTTCAAATAGAAAAAAACTTGGCCAGAACAAGTATGATAGATAGATGATAGATGATAGAGGATAGATGATAGATGATAGATGATAGATGATAGATGATAGATGATAGATGATAGATGATAGATGATAGATAGATAGATAGATAGATAGATAGATAGATAGATAGATAGATAGATAGATAGATAGATAGATAGATAGATAGATAGATAGATAGATAGATAGATAGATAGATAGATAGATAGATAGATAGATAGATAGATGAAAGTAAGAAAAAGAAAAAGGCTCTTTGTTTTTCTCTCCTTGTTTCTGTCTGTCTACCTAGTTCTGTCTGACTCCATATCTATTTGTAGCATTTGCATTCTGTTTTTAGGTTTAGCACAGTTTATATCTAAGTAGCCTTTTCTATCTGTTTATCTCTGTCTTTTATTGACTATTTGTTTCTTTCTATCTCTATCTGTTTCTATCAACTGTCCTAGAGCTAGAAACAGAATGTGAAGACTTCAAATAGACTCAGACCCAAGAACATAGATTCCTCAATCTATTAAAAGGAGAGACAAACAATATCATTTGCAATAGGTAGAGACACATAGATACGTGTAGATGAAGATTATATAGAAATAGAAATATAGTTATAGAAATCTATTTAAAAACAATAGCGATAGATATAGAAAGATAGAAAATGATAGCTAGAGATAGAAAGAGATAGGAAAGGGCAGAGAAAGAGACAGACTCAGATAGATCGTGGTGGAAAGACATAGAACGATACAGACAGACCGCAAGTAAATATAGTAAGAGATAGAGAGAAATAGAAAGAGAAGACTGTGCTAGACCCTGAAAGAGGATGCAAATGCTTCAAATAGATATAGAGTTGGACAGAACAAGATAGATACGGATAGAAAGGAGAAAAAAACAAGAACATTAGGGAAGACCTTGTACACATACATGCACATAGATGAAAATCGAGAAAGGTAGGTAGAAAATGATAGTTAGAGAGAAAAAGAGAAAATGATAGCTAGAGGTAGAAAGAGAGAGGAAAGGGCAGATATTCATATAAAGAGAGCGATTCAGATGAATACTAGTGGAAAGACAGACAGAAAGTAACAAAGAGGCAGTAACAGACAGATACAGAGAAACAGATAGAAGAGGCTACATAGAGATCAAGTGTGCTAGAGCTAGAAACAGAACACAAATGCTTCAAATAGAAAAAAAGTTGGCCAGAACAAGTATGAGAGAAAGATGATAGATGATAGATGATAGATGATAGATGAGAGATGAGAGATGAGAGATGATAGATAGATAGATAGATAGATAGATAGATAGATAGATAGATAGATAGATAGATAGATAGATAGATAGATAGATAGATAGATAGATAGATAGATAGATAGATAGATAGATAGATAGATAGATAGATAGATAGATAGATAGATAGATAGATAGATAGATAGATAGATAGATAGATAGATAGATAGATAGATAGATAGATAGATAGATAGATAGATAGATAGATAGATGAAAGTAAGAAAACGAAAAAGAAATGAAAGAAGGAACATTTGAAAATGATAGATACATATACATACACATTGGTGAAACAATAGAGATAGATAAAGAAAGAGAGAAAATGAAAGCTAGTGATAGAATGGCAGATATACATATAAAGAGATATACAGAAAGATATTGGTAGGAAGACAGAAAGAAACAGAGAGAGATCGGAAGTAACAAATAGTAAGAGATAGATACAGAGAAACAGATAGAAAAGGCTACATAGAGATCCACTGAACTAGAGCTAGAAATGCCAACGCTACAAAAATAGAGTCGGACAGAACAAGATAGACTGATAGAAAGGTGAGGAGAAAAACATTAGATGAAAGATAAAGGTATGTAGAAAACGATACAGATATAGAAGGAGAGAAAATGAAAGCTAGAGATAGAGAGAAGGGCAGATACATGGAAAACGACAGATTAAGATAGACATATACTGTGCTAGACATTGACATAGAATGCGAATGATTCAAATAGACATAGAGTCGGACAGAACAGGATTGATAGAAAGGAGCGAAAATAACAAGAACATTAGGAAAAGGTTTGCGCTAGAGCAGAAAACAGAACGGAAAGTTCAAAGAAAAGAGAGAGAGAGAGAGAGAGAGAGATGAAAGTAAGAAAAAGAAAAAGGCTCTTTGACTGTGTGCAGTGATCGCGTTCTCTGTTTCTACCTCTAGCTCAGTTTATGTAGCATTTTCTGTTTCTCTCTCTGTGTCTCTTGCTGTCTATTTTTTGCATTCTATACGTACACTTTCCTATCTCTTTCAATCACTAGCTTTCATTTTCTCTTTCTGTATCTAGCTTTCTCTATCTTCATCTATGAGTATCTTTTTCTATTTGATTTGGTTTTTCTCAGTTTCTTTCTATCATTAATGTGTTATTTCTATCTTGTTCTGTCTGAACCTATATCTAGTAGCGTTCGCATTCTATTTCTACATCTAGCTCAGTGTATCTCTATGCTGCTTTTTCTCTTTCTGTGTTACTTCCTATCTCTCTTTCTTTCTGAGTCTTTCTACAATTACCTATCTGAATCTCTCTCTTTCTGCTTTGCTCTCTCTTTCTACCACGACCTATCATTTTCTTTCTATATTATCTCTATCGTTTTCTGTATAATTTTCTCTTTCTTCATCTATGTGTATCTATCTATTGCTCTTTATATCTTGTTTCTCTCTCTCTCATCATCATCATCATCATCATGTTCTGTCTAACTGTATATCTATTTGTTGCATTCTCATTCTCTTTCTTGGTACCGAGCACAGTAGATCTCTGTGTAGCCCTTTCTGGCTGTTTCTCTGTATCTCTCACTGTTTATTTGTTAGTTTGTATCTCTTCTCTTTCTTGTTATGTCTTTCTATGACTATCTATCAGAATGTATCTCTATCTATGTATACCTTTCTTTTCTCTTTCTATCACTAGCTTTCAGTTTCTCTCTTGATTGTATTGTATTGTACTGATATCTCTATTGTTTTCTATATACCTTTCTCTATCTTCATCTATGTGTATATTTTGCTAATGGTTTTGTTTTTCTCTCCTTGTTTCTATCTGTCTACCTAGTTCTGTCTGACACCATATCTATTTGTAGCATTTGCTTTCTGTTTTTAGGTCTAGCACAGTTTATATCTAAGTAGCCTTTTCTATCTGTTTATCTCTGCCTTTTATTGCCTATTTGTTTCTTTCTATCTCTATCTGTTTCTATCAACTGTCCTAGAGCTAGAAACAGAATGTGAAGACTTCAAATAGACTCAGACCCAAGAACATAGCTTGAGGATTAAAAGGAGAGACAAACAATACCATTTGCAATAGAGACACATAGATACGTGTAGATGAAGATTGTTATAGAAATCTATTTAAAAACAATAGAGACAGATATAGAAAGATAGAAAATGATAGCTAGAGATAGAAAGAGATAGGAAAGGGCAGAGAAAGAGATAGACTCAGATAGATCGTGGTGGAAAGACATAGAACGATACAGACAGACCGCAAGTAAATACAGTAAGAGATAGAGAGAAATAGAAAGAGAAGACTGTGCTAGACCCTGAAAGAGGATGCAAATGCTTCAAATAGATATAGAGTTGGACAGAACAAGATAGATACGGATAGAAAGGAGAAAAAAACAAGAACATTAGGGAAGACCTTGTACACATACATGCACATAGATGAAAATCGAGAAAGGTAAGTAGAAAATGATAGTTAGAGAGAAAGAGAGAAAATGATAGCTAGAGGTAGAAAGAGAGAGGAAAGGGCTGATATTCATATAAAGAGAGCGATTCAGATTAATAGTTGTGGAAAGACAAAACAATACAGACAGACAGAAAGTAACAAAGAGGCAGTAACAGACAGATACAGGGAAACAGATAGAAGAGGCTACATAGAGATCAAGTGTGCTAGAGCTAGAAACAGAACACAAATGCTTCAAATAGAAAAAAACTTGGCCAGAACAAGTATGATAGATAGATGATAGATGATAGAGGATAGATGATAGATGATAGATGATAGATAGATAGATAGATAGATAGATAGATAGATAGATAGATAGATAGATAGATAGATAGATAGATAGATAGATAGATAGATAGATAGATAGATAGATAGATAGATAGATAGATGAAAGTAAGAAAAAGAAAAAGGCTCTTTGTTTTTCTCTCCTTGTTTCTGTCTGTCTACCTAGTTCTGTCTGACTCCATATCTATTTGTAGCATTTGCATTCTGTTTTTAGGTTTAGCACAGTTTATATCTAAGTAGCCTTTTCTATCTGTTTATCTCTGTCTTTTATTGACTATTTGTTTCTTTCTATCTCTATCTGTTTCTATCAACTGTCCTAGAGCTAGAAACAGAATGTGAAGACTTCAAATAGACTCAGACCCAAGAACATAGATTCCTCAATCTATTAAAAGGAGAGACAAACAATATCATTTGCAATAGGTAGAGACACATAGATACGTGTAGATGAAGATTATATAGAAATAGAAATATAGTTATAGAAATCTATTTAAAAACAATAGCGATAGATATAGAAAGATAGAAAATGATAGCTAGAGATAGAAAGAGATAGGAAAGGGCAGAGAAAGAGATAGACTCAGATAGATCGTGGTGGAAAGACATAGAACGATACAGACAGACCGCAAGTAAATATAGTAAGAGATAGAGAGAAATAGAAAGAGAAGACTGTGCTAGACCCTGAAAGAGGATGCAAATGCTTCAAATAGATATAGAGTTGGACAGAACAAGATAGATACGGATAGAAAGGAGAAAAAAACAAGAACATTAGGGAAGACCTTGTACACATACATGCACATAGATGAAAATCGAGAAAGGTAGGTAGAAAATGATAGTTAGAGAGAAAAAGAGAAAATGATAGCTAGAGGTAGAAAGAGAGAGGAAAGGGCAGATATTCATATAAAGAGAGCGATTCAGATGAATACTAGTGGAAAGACAGACAGAAAGTAACAAAGAGGCAGTAACAGACAGATACAGAGAAACAGATAGAAGAGGCTACATAGAGATCAAGTGTGCTAGAGCTAGAAACAGAACACAAATGCTTCAAATAGAAAAAAAGTTGGCCAGAACAAGTATGAGAGAAAGATGATAGATGATAGATGATAGATGATAGATGATAGATGATAGATGAGAGATAGATAGATAGATAGATAGATAGATAGATAGATAGATAGATAGATAGATAGATAGATAGATAGATAGATAGATAGATAGATAGATAGATAGATAGATAGATAGATAGATAGATAGATAGATAGATAGATAGATAGATAGATAGATAGATGAAAGTAAGAAAACGAAAAAGAAATGAAAGAAGGAACATTTGAAAATGATAGATACATATACATACACATTGGTGAAACAATAGAGATAGATAAAGAAAGAGAGAAAATGAAAGCTAGTGATAGAATGGCAGATATACATATAAAGAGATATACAGAAAGATATTGGTAGGAAGACAGAAAGAAACAGAGAGAGATCGGAAGTAACAAATAGTAAGAGATAGATACAGAGAAACAGATAGAAAAAGGCTACATAGAGATCCACTGAACTAGAGCTAGAAATGCCAACGCTACAAAAGTAGAGTCGGACAGAACAAGATAGACTGATAGAAAGGTGAGGAGAAAAACATTAGATGAAAGATAAAGGCATGTAGAAAACGATACAGATATAGAAGGAGAGAAAATGAAAGCTAGAGATAGAGAGAAGGGCAGATACATGGAAAACGACAGATTAAGATAGACATATACTGTGCTAGACATTGACATAGAATGCGAATGATTCAAATAGACATAGAGTCGGACAGAACAGGATTGATAGAAAGGAGCGAAAATAACAAGAACATTAGGAAAAGGTTTGCGCTAGAGCAGAAAACAGAACGGAAAGTTCAAAGAAAAGAGAGAGAGAGAGAGAGAGAGAGAGAGAGAGAGAGAGAGAAATGAAAGTAAGAAAAAGAAAAACGCTCTTTGACTATGTGCAGTGTTCGCATTCTCTGTTTCTACCTCTAGCTCAGTTTATGTAGCATTTTCTGTTTCTCTCTCTGTGTCCCTTGCTGTCTTTTTGTTGCATTCTATTCGTACACTTTCCTATCTCTTTCAATCACTAGCTTTCATTTTCTCTTTCTGTATCTAGCTTTCTCTATCTTCATCTATGAGTATCTTTTTCTATTTGATTTGGTTTTTCTCAGTTTCTTTCTATCATTAATGTGTTATTTCTATCTTGTTCTGTCTGAACCTATATCTAGTAGCGTTCGCATTCTATTTCTACATCTAGCTCAGTGTATCTCTATGCTGCTTTTTCTCTTTCTGTGTTACTTCCTATCTTTCTTTCTGAGTCTTTCTACAATTACCTATCTGAATCTCTCTCTTTCTGCTTTGCTCTCTCTTTCTACCACGACCTATCATTTTCTTTCTATATTATCTCTATCGTTTTCTGTATAATTTTCTCTTTCTTCATCTATGTGTATCTATCTATTGCTCTTTATATCTTGTTTCTCTCTCTCTCATCATCATCATCATCATCATCATGTTCTGTCTAACTGTATATCTATTTGTTGCATTCTCATTCTCTTTCTTGGTACCGAGCACAGTAGATCTCTGTGTAGCCCTTTCTGGCTGTTTCTCTGTATCTCTCACTGTTTATTTGTTAGTTTGTATCTCTTCTCTTTCTTGTTATGTCTTTCTATGACTATCTATCCGAATGTATCTCTATCTATGTATACCTTTCTTTTCTCTTTCTATCACTAGCTTTCAGTTTCTCTCTTGATTGTATTGTATTGTACTGATATCTCTATTGTTTTCTATATACCTTTCTCTATCTTCATCTATGTGTATATTTTGCTAATGGTTTTGTTTTTCTCTCCTTGTTTCTATCTGTCTACCTAGTTCTGTCTGACACCATATCTATTTGTAGCATTTGCTTTCTGTTTTTAGGTCTAGCACAGTTTATATCTAAGTAGCCTTTTCTATCTGTTTATCTCTGCCTTTTATTGCCTATTTGTTTCTTTCTATCTCTATCTGTTTCTATCAACTGTCCTAGAGCTAGAAACAGAATGTGAAGACTTCAAATAGACTCAGACCCAAGAACATAGCTTGAGGATTAAAAGGAGAGACAAACAATACCATTTGCAATAGAGACACATAGATACGTGTAGATGAAGATTGTTATAGAAATCTATTTAAAAACAATAGAGACAGATATAGAAAGATAGAAAATGATAGCTAGAGATAGAAAGAGATAGGAAAGGGCAGAGAAAGAGATAGACTCAGATAGATCGTGGTGGAAAGACATAGAACGATACAGACAGACCGCAAGTAAAATACAGTAAGAGATAGAGAGAAATAGAAAGAGAAGACTGTGCTAGACCCTGAAAGAGGATGCAAATGCTTCAAATAGATATAGAGTTGGACAGAACAAGATAGATACGGATAGAAAGGAGAAAAAAACAAGAACATTAGGGAAGACCTTGTACACATACATGCACATAGATGAAAATCGAGAAAGGTAAGTAGAAAATGATAGTTAGAGAGAAAGAGAGAAAATGATAGCTAGAGGTAGAAAGAGAGAGGAAAGGGCTGATATTCATATAAAGAGAGCGATTCAGATTAATAGTTGTGGAAAGACAAAACAATACAGACAGACAGAAAGTAACAAAGAGGCAGTAACAGACAGATACAGGGAAACAGATAGAAGAGGCTACATAGAGATCAAGTGTGCTAGAGCTAGAAACAGAACACAAATGCTTCAAATAGAAAAAAACTTGGCCAGAACAAGTATGATAGATAGATAGATAGATAGATAGATAGATAGATAGATAGATAGATAGATAGATAGATAGATAGATAGATAGATAGATAGATAGATAGATAGATAGATAGATAGATAGATAGATAGATAGATAGATAGATAGATAGATAGATAGATAGATAGATAGATAGATAGATAGATAGATAGATAGATAGATAGATAGATAGATAGATAGATAGATAGATAGATAGATGAAAGTAAGAAAACGAAAAAGAAATGAAAGAAGGAACATTTGAAAATGATAGATACATATACATACACATTGGTGAAACAATAGAGATAGATAAAGAAAGAGAGAAAATGAAAGCTAGTGATAGAATGGCAGATATACATATAAAGAGATATACAGAAAGATATTGGTAGGAAGACAGAAAGAAACAGAGAGAGATCGGAAGTAACAAATAGTAAGAGATAGATACAGAGAAACAGATAGAAAAAGGCTACATAGAGATCCACTGAACTAGAGCTAGAAATGCCAACGCTACAAAAGTAGAGTCGGACAGAACAAGATAGACTGATAGAAAGGTGAGGAGAAAAACATTAGATGAAAGATAAAGGTATGTAGAAAACGATACAGATATAGAAGGAGAGAAAATGAAAGCTAGAGATAGAGAGAAGGGCAGATACATGGAAAACGACAGATTAAGATAGACATATACTGTGCTAGACATTGACATAGAATGCGAATGATTCAAATAGACATAGAGTCGGACAGAACAGGATTGATAGAAAGGAGCGAAAATAACAAGAACATTAGGAAAAGGTTTGCGCTAGAGCAGAAAACAGAACGGAAAGTTCAAAGAAAAGAGAGAGAGAGAGAGAGAGAGAGATGAAAGTAAGAAAAAGAAAAAGGCTCTTTGACTGTGTGCAGTGATCGCGTTCTCTGTTTCTACCTCTAGCTCAGTTTATGTAGCATTTTCTGTTTCTCTCTCTGTGTCTCTTGCTGTCTATTTTTTGCATTCTATACGTACACTTTCCTATCTCTTTCAATCACTAGCTTTCATTTTCTCTTTCTGTATCTAGCTTTCTCTATCTTCGTCTATGAGTATCTTTTTCTATTTGATTTGGTTTTTCTCAGTTTCTTTCTATCATTAATGTGTTATTTCTATCTTGTTCTGTCTGAACCTATATCTAGTAGCGTTCGCATTCTATTTCTACATCTAGCTCAGTGTATCTCTATGCTGCTTTTTCTCTTTCTGTGTCACAGTATATTTGTAACTTCCTATTTTTGTTTCTTTCTGAGTCTTTCTACAATTACCTATCTGAATCTCTCTCTTTCTGCTTTGCTCTCTCTTTCTACCACGACCTATCATTTTCTTTCTATATTATCTCTATCGTTTTCTGTATAATTTTCTCTTTCTTCATCTATGTGTATATATCTATTGCTCTTTTTATCTTGTTTCTCTCTCTCTCATCATCATCATCATCATCATCATCATCATCATGTTCTGTCTAACTGTATATCTATTTGTTGCATTCTCATTCTCTTTCTTGGTATCTAGCACAGTAGATCTCTGTGTATCCCCTTCTAGCTGTTTCTTTGTATCTCTCACTGTTTATTTGTTAGTTTGTATCTCTTCTCTTTCTTCTTATTTCTTTCTATGACTATCTATCAGAATGTATCTCTATCTATGTATACCTTTCTTTTCTCTTTCTATCACTAGCTTTCAGTTTCTCTCTTGATTGTATTGTATTGTACTGATATCTCTATTGTTTTCTATATACCTTTCTCTATCTTCATCTATGTGTATATTTTGCTAATGATTTTGTTTTTCTCTCCTTGTTTCTGTCTACCTAGTTCTGTCTGACTCCATATCTATTTGTAGCATTTGCTTTCTGTTTTTAGGTCTAGCACAGTTTATATCTAAGTAGCCTTTTCTATCTGTTTATCTCTGCCTTTTATTGCCTATTTGTTTCTTTCTATCTCTATCTGTTTCTATCAACTGTCCTAGAGCTAGAAACAGAATGTGAAGACTTCAAATAGACTCAGACCCAAGAACATAGCTTGAGGATTAAAATGAGAGACAAACAATATCATTTGCAATAGATAGAGACACATAGATACGTGTAGATGAAGATTGTTATAGAAATCTATTTAAAAACAATAGAGATAGATATAGAAAGATAGAAAATGATAGCTAGAGATAGAAAGAGATAGGAAAGGGCAGAGAAAGAGATAGACTCAGATAGATCGTGGTGGAAAGACATAGAATGATACAGACAGACCGCAAGTAAAATACAGTAAGAGATAGAGAGAAATAGAAAGAGAAGACTGTGCTAGACCCTGAAAGAGGATGCAAATGCTTCAAATAGATATAGAGTTGGACAGAACAAGATAGATACGGATAGAAAGGAGGAAAAAACAAGAACATTAGGGAAGACCTTGTACACATACATGCACATAGATGAAAATCGAGAAAGGTAAGTAGAAAATGATAGTTAGAGAGAAAGAGAGAAAATGATAGCTAGAGGTAGAAAGAGAGAGGAAAGGGCAGATATTCATATAAAGAGAGCGATTCAGATTAATAGTTGTGGAAAGACAAAACAATACAGACAGACAGAAAGCAACAAAGAGGCAGTAACAGACAGATACAGGGAAACAGATAGAAGAGGCTACATAGAGATCAAGTGTGCTAGAGCTAGAAACAGAACACAAATGCTTCAAATAGAAAAAAACTTGGCCAGAACAAGTATGATAGATAGATAGATAGATAGATAGATAGATAGATAGATAGATAGATAGATAGATAGATAGATAGATAGATAGATAGATAGATAGATAGATAGATAGATAGATAGATAGATAGATAGATAGATAGATGATAGATAGATAGATAGATAGATAGATAGATAGATAGATAGATAGATAGATAGATAGATAGATAGATAGATAGATAGATAGATAGATAGATAGATAGATAGATAGATAGATAGATGAAAGTAAGAAAACGAAAAAGAAATGAAAGAAGGAACATTTGAAAATGATAGATACATATACATACACATTGGTGAAACAATAGAGATAGATAAAGAAAGAGAGAAAATGAAAGCTAGTGATAGAATGGCAGATATACATATAAAGAGATATACAGAAAGATATTGGTAGGAAGACAGAAAGAAACAGAGAGAGATCGGAAGTAACAAATAGTAAGAGATAGATACAGAGAAACAGATAGAAAAAGGCTACATAGAGATCCACTGAACTAGAGCTAGAAATGCCAACGCTACAAAAGTAGAGTCGGACAGAACAAGATAGACTGATAGAAAGGTGAGGAGAAAAACATTAGATGAAAGATAAAGGTATGTAGAAAACGATACAGATATAGAAGGAGAGAAAATGAAAGCTAGAGATAGAGAGAAGGGCAGATACATGGAAAACGACAGATTAAGATAGACATATACTGTGCTAGACATTGACATAGAATGCGAATGATTCAAATAGACATAGAGTCGGACAGAACAGGATTGATAGAAAGGAGCGAAAATAACAAGAACATTAGGAAAAGGTTTGCGCTAGAGCAGAAAACAGAACGGAAAGTTCAAAGAAAAGAGAGAGAGAGAGAGAGAGAGAGAGAGATGAAAGTAAGAAAAAGAAAAAGGCTCTTTGACTGTGTGCAGTGATCGCGTTCTCTGTTTCTACCTCTAGCTCAGTTTATGTAGCATTTTCTGTTTCTCTCTCTGTGTCTCTTGCTGTCTATTTTTTGCATTCTATACGTACACTTTCCTATCTCTTTCAATCACTAGCTTTCATTTTCTCTTTCTGTATCTAGCTTTCTCTATCTTCGTCTATGAGTATCTTTTTCTATTTGATTTGGTTTTTCTCAGTTTCTTTCTATCATTAATGTGTTATTTCTATCTTGTTCTGTCTGAACCTATATCTAGTAGCGTTCGCATTCTATTTCTACATCTAGCTCAGTGTATCTCTATGCTGCTTTTTCTCTTTCTGTGTCACAGTATATTTGTTACTTCCTATTTTTGTTTCTTTCTGAGTCTTTCTACAATTACCTATCTGAATCTCTCTCTTTCTGCTTTGCTCTCTCTTTCTACCACGACCTATCATTTTCTTTCTATATTATCTCTATCGTTTTCTGTATAATTTTCTCTTTCTTCATCTATGTGTATATATCTATTGCTCTTTTTATCTTGTTTCTCTCTCTCTCATCATCATCATCATCATCATCATCATCATCATGTTCTGTCTAACTGTATATCTATTTGTTGCATTCTCATTCTCTTTCTTGGTATCTAGCACAGTAGATCTCTGTGTATCCCCTTCTAGCTGTTTCTTTGTATCTCTCACTGTTTATTTGTTAGTTTGTATCTCTTCTCTTTCTTCTTATTTCTTTCTATGACTATCTATCAGAATGTATCTCTATCTATGTATACCTTTCTTTTCTCTTTCTATCACTAGCTTTCAGTTTCTCTCTTGATTGTATTGTATTGTACTGATATCTCTATTGTTTTCTATATACCTTTCTCTATCTTCATCTATGTGTATATTTTGCTAATGATTTTGTTTTTCTCTCCTTGTTTCTGTCTACCTAGTTCTGTCTGACTCCATATCTATTTGTAGCATTTGCTTTCTGTTTTTAGGTCTAGCACAGTTTATATCTAAGTAGCCTTTTCTATCTGTTTATCTCTGCCTTTTATTGCCTATTTGTTTCTTTCTATCTCTATCTGTTTCTATCAACTGTCCTAGAGCTAGAAACAGAATGTGAAGACTTCAAATAGACTCAGACCCAAGAACATAGCTTGAGGATTAAAATGAGAGACAAACAATATCATTTGCAATAGATAGAGACACATAGATACGTGTAGATGAAGATTGTTATAGAAATCTATTTAAAAACAATAGAGATAGATATAGAAAGATAGAAAATGATAGCTAGAGATAGAAAGAGATAGGAAAGGGCAGAGAAAGAGATAGACTCAGATAGATCGTGGTGGAAAGACATAGAATGATACAGACAGACCGCAAGTAAATACAGTAAGAGATAGAGAGAAATAGAAAGAGAAGACTGTGCTAGACCCTGAAAGAGGATGCAAATGCTTCAAATAGATATAGAGTTGGACAGAACAAGATAGATACGGATAGAAAGGAGGAAAAAACAAGAACATTAGGGAAGACCTTGTACACATACATGCACATAGATGAAAATCGAGAAAGGTAAGTAGAAAATGATAGTTAGAGAGAAAGAGAGAAAATGATAGCTAGAGGTAGAAAGAGAGAGGAAAGGGCAGATATTCATATAAAGAGAGCGATTCAGATTAATAGTTGTGGAAAGACAAAACAATACAGACAGACAGAAAGCAACAAAGAGGCAGTAACAGACAGATACAGGGAAACAGATAGAAGAGGCTACATAGAGATCAAGTGTGCTAGAGCTAGAAACAGAACACAAATGCTTCAAATAGAAAAAAACTTGGCCAGAACAAGTATGATAGATAGATAGATAGATAGATAGATAGATAGATAGATAGATAGATAGATAGATAGATAGATAGATAGATAGATAGATAGATAGATGAAAGTAAGAAAACGAAAAAGAAATGAAAGAAGGAACATTTGATAATGATAGATACATATACATACACATTGGTGAAACAATAGAGATAGATAAAGAAAGAGAGAAAATGAAAGCTAGTGATAGAATGGCAGATATACATATAAAGAGATATACAGAAAGATATTGGTAGGAAGACAGAAAGAAACAGAGAGAGATCGGAAGTAACAAATAGTAAGAGATGGATACAGAGAAACAGATAGAAAAGGCTACATAGAGATCCACTGAACTAGAGCTAGAAATGCCAACGCTACAAAAGTAGAGTCGGACAGAACAAGATAGACTGATAGAAAGGTGAGGAGAAAAACATTAGATGAAAGATAAAGGTATGTAGAAAACGATATAGATATAGAAGGAGAGAAAATGAAAGCTAGAGATAGAGAGAAGGGCAGATACATGGAAAACGACAGATTAAGATAGACATATACTGTGCTAGACATTGACATAGAATGCGAATGATTCAAATAGACATAGAGTCGGACAGAACAGGATTGATAGAAAGGAGCGAAAATAACAAGAACATTAGGAAAAGATTTGCGCTAGAGCAGAAAACAGAACGGAAAGTTCAAAGAAAAGAGAGAAAGAGAGAGAGAGATGAAAGTAAGAAAAAGGAAAAAGCTCTTTGTGCAGTGTTCGCATTCTCTGTTTCTACCTCTAGCTCAGTTTATGTAGCATTTTCTGTTTCTCTCTCTGTGTCTCTTGCTGTCTATTTTTTGCATTCTATACGTACACTTTCCTATCTCTTTCAATCACTAGCTTTCATTTTCTCTTTCTGTATCTAGCTTTCTCTATCTTCATCTATGAGTATCTTTTTCTATTTGATTTGGTTTTTCTCAGTTTCTTTCTATCATTAATGTGTTATTTCTATCTTGTTCTGTCTGAACCTATATCTAGTGGCGTTCGCATTCTATTTCTACATCTAGCTCAGTGTATCTCTATGCTGCTTTTTCTCTTTCTGTGTCTCTTACTGTATATTTGTTACTTCCTATCTCTGTTTCTTTCTTTCTACAATTACCTATCTGAAT
The DNA here is from genome assembly GCF_028583425.1 of Eublepharis macularius. Classification (NCBI taxonomy): domain Eukaryota; kingdom Metazoa; phylum Chordata; class Lepidosauria; order Squamata; family Eublepharidae; genus Eublepharis; species Eublepharis macularius. The sequence continues at coordinate 228,312,746 of NC_072791.1, read as the reverse complement.
CTCTCTCTTTCTATCTGCTTTGCTCTCTCTTTCTACCACGACCTATCATTTTCTTTCTATATTATCTCTATCGTTTTCTGTATAATTTTCTCTTTCTTCATCTATGTGTATCTATCTATTGCTTTTTATCTTGTTTCTCTCTCTCTCTCTCATCATCATCATCATCATCATCATCATCATCATCATCATCATCATCATCATCATCATCATCATGTTCTGTCTTACTGTATATCTATTTGTTGCATTCTCATTCTCTTTCTTGGTATCTAGCACAGTAGATCTCTGTGTAGCCCTTTCTAGCTGTTTCTCTGCATGTCTCACTGTTTATTTGTCAGTTTGTATCTCTTCTCTTTCTTGTTATGTCTTTCTATGACTATCTATCAGAATGTATCGCTATCTATGTATATCTTTCCTTTCTTTTCTCTTTCTATTTCTAGCTTTCAGTTTCTCTCTTGATTGTATTGTATTGTACTGATATCTCTATTGTTTTCTATATACCTTTCTCTATCTTCATCTATGTGTATATTTTGCTAATGATTTTGTTTTTCTCTCCTTGTTTCTCTCTGTCTACCTAGTTCTGTCTGACTCCATATCTATTTGTAGCATTTGCTTTCTGTTTTTAGGTCTAGCACAGTTTATATCTAAGTAGCCTTTTCTATCTGTTTATCTCTGTCTTTTATTGCCTATTTGTTTCTTTCTATCTCTATCTGTTTCTATCAACTGTCCTAGAGCTAGAAACAGAATGTGAAGACTTCAAATAGACTCAGACCCAAGAACATAGCTTGAGGATTAAAAGGAGAGACAAACAATATCATTTGCAATAGATAGAGACACATAGATACGTGTAGATGAAGATTGTTATAGAAATCTATTTAAAAACAATAGAGATAGATATAGAAAGATAGCTAGAGATAGAAAGGGATAGGAAAGGGCAGAGAAAGAGATAGACTCAGATAGATCGTGGTGGAAAGACATAGAACGATACAGACAGACAGCAAGTAAATATAGTAAGAGATAGAGAGAAATAGAAAGAGAAGACTGTGCTAGACCCTGAAAGAGGATGCAAATGCTTCAAATAGATATAGAGTTGGACAGAACAAGATAGATACGGATAGAAAGGAGGAAAAAACAAGAACATTAGGGAAGACCTTGTACACATACATGCACATAGATGAAAATCGAGAAAGGTAAGTAGAAAATGATAGTTAGAGAGAAAGAGAGAAAATGATAGCTAGAGGTAGAAAGAGAGAGGAAAGGGCAGATATTCATATAAAGAGAGCGATTCAGATTAATAGTTGTGGAAAGACAGAACAATACAGACAGGCTGGTGGGGTTGGGGAAAAGCCTCGGTGCACAACTACAGGATTTTTGGGCAGAATTCTTAGCAAGGGCCCCTCTATCTTTAAGAGCTGCTGGGCATTAGAAGCTCTTCCATCCTATGTGGATCTTCAAATCAGCTGCAGCTGTGCTGTGAAGCTTTTAAAGGTGCTGGAGCATTCAGGGAACAAAGGACATACATATAAGGTAATTTCATTTCATTGTGAACAGTTCATATACCAAATCCGGGAGACAATAACTCCACACTATCTTCAAGTCTTTGAACCAATCTTTCATTCCTCATTTCAATATCTTTGAAGTGAAAACTTCTTAATTTTTTATTTCATTCCAGCACGGTGGAAGTATATCTGCCAGAGAATATGCACTGGCGGGGCTGCTCTCCCCCCTGGGGTAGCGTGATGAGACGTGCTCCCATAGAATGCTCAATCTGAGGCCGGCTGCGAGATTTTTGTATAGGATTTGTGTATAGGCATTTGTATGGATATTTTGTACAAGGAGTCATGAGCACTTTGCACTTTTGATACTTTGGAATTACATGAACGGAAATATCATATAAATATATAATTGAATTTTTGTATCCTGTGGGTGTTTACCCTTGATTTCCACATTGTGGATGCTGGTAGGGCCTCCCACAACGGATCTCTGCTGGCGCTCGTCCCCTGGGCCTCCGCGACAGGGGATAGTGGAGCATCCTGGACGAACACTCCTGATGGGCACGTGAACATAATCCTGAAGCGCCTTTCCCTGCTTTCTCGGGATCGACGTCCCCACTGCCGACGCGTTGGTACCGAAGTCACAGGGGTGATGCCACTCCCTATAGAACTCCTCGGTTGGGCACCCAGCTCCCCACACGATACGCCTCCCATGGGGGTCGGTTGGGCAACCCCGACACTAGGGAAAAAGGAAGTCTCTCCACCCTCCATTTCTATTCCCCACCCCTCCCCCCCGTATGCCTAGCTAAAGCAGAGGTTTGGGAATGCGAAAGTAACTCCTCCAAGGTCTGTGGCTAGCCGTGCTAGATAAGGCCGTCCTGGGAACACAACTGTCTCTGTGAAGCTGCAGACAGACAACAACTGGAAAATACAGCAGTGAAAGACATCACATAAAACAATATGGCAGTACTATGGATAGCAGGCCTAACAATGCTTTCCATTGTTCCCTATTATCAAATGCTTGCCCTTTGTTCCCTATAGGCAGGCATGCTTTCCATTATTCACAACGTTCAATCGCTGTTCCTGGTTTTCATTATTGCCTATGGGCAAGCATGCTTTCCGTTATTCCCTACTAGCAACAAAGCCCGTTGTGAGTAAAAAAAATACAACGGGCTCGAGAAAGGGGACGGTGAGCGGGCAGACATTCGCTCCTCCTCTGTCACTCATTCTAGCTGGTGAAGGAGGAGGGTGGGCATTGTCATCTGCTCCACACCTGATCCGCCTGATCTTGGCCATCTATGTGTATCCAGGGCTCATTTTGAGGGGGAAGCCACAGAAACAGTTCCAGTAGTTCCCTAAAAAGGTCACATGTAAGGTGGCTCCACCCACCTGACTCTCGGCCATTTTGGGCCTGTTTCAGCCTGGATTGGGGCCGAAGCAGCCCAGATCGGGCCTCCCACACAGCAGTGGCCCAATCCTGACCATTTTGGACCCTTCTTGGCCATGTTCAGCCCCCTTTTGCCATTTTGGGCCCAATTTCGGCACTGAAAGGCCTGCCCCTGCCACTGGCACCTTGCTGAAGACACTCCGCAAAGGGGGACTGGGCTTGGGCTTCTGAGCTGCCTAGTCAGCTGCTAGGCAAATGGCCCTCCTGGCGGTCAGAAGGCTTCCCTCTTTTTAAGGTCTCAGAATTGGGATTTACCATACTGGGAACTCTGCCCCTCTTTTGGCCACACAGCCCCTGAGGAGGCTGCCATTCAATTCAGGAAAAGATCTCCTCCCTCCTCCAGGAAAAGGGGTCTTCTTTATATCCTCCCCTTTCCTACCAGCACGGCTCTAGTGATCAACCCACAGCCTCAGGGTGAGGCCCAACACCTTGGCCAGAGTTGGCCACAACCCTCTGATTACATCTTCCCTCTGACCTTCCAGCGGCACATTGGCCATTCCTTCGCCCAGACTTAAGCCTTTCTGTGGGCTGTGCCTTGTGGGCTGGTTGTTGGTTGGCCCCAGCCTCCGAGATTGGCCGTTGCTTCAGGTGGCTCCAGGTGGCTGGGCGGGGCCAGCCCATGGCTCCAACTGGGCTGCACATCCTTGCGTGGCTGATCCACCCTTGCTGCGGCTCGTCTCAACTCCCTGCTATCTTGTTACAGCTGTTCCTACCATGTCCCACTGACCCTCCTTTGGAGATCCAAGCCCAGCAGCCCAACATGCACTCACTCAGAGCCTTGCTACAAGTGACATTAAACACGTGAAGGATAAGGGATCATTTTCGCAAGTCTTTCTGGGAACTCAAGTTCCTCTCCCACACCCCTTTTCCTTCTGTTCCTTCCCCTCGCTGCCTGAAGAGACAGAGAGAGCCTACGGCAACATCAGCGTTTGCAAATCGTCTTGCTGGGCGGGGGGCGGGGAATGCTCCGGAGAAAGCTCAGAAAGTTGCAGCTGCCTGCCCCAGAGATCATTGAGAGCAGGCTCCTGAATGGAGAAACGATTTGCAAAAGTTGCTGTTGCCGCCGGCTTTCTCTGTCTCTTCAGGCAGCGAGGGGAGGTGTCTGGTTCGCTATAAAACGGTGAGGCCAGAGAGCTGCCTTCTCGTAGATCCCTCCCCTTGCAGGATCTTTGAAAATCCTGCCCAGCCAAGCCTTCCCTTCTTTCCTCTCACAGATTGGTCATGCCCACGACCTCCGCTCCTCTGCACAAGAGAAGGCGTCATGCTGCATCGCAAGTGTGCTACACTTCCAGGACCATCCTTCTCTGGGCCCCTTATTTTGGGTAGCCTGTTCAGCCATTGAATTTCCCCCACCATGCACGCTATATCTCCCTTTTCTACATTGACAGTTCCCATTTAGCCCAACTCCAGGACCTTTGGGCAGAATTCTCAGCAAGGGCACCTATATCTTTAAGAGCTGCTGGGCACTGAAGCTCTCCCATCCTATGTGGATCTTCAAATCAGGGGCGAAACTGCAGCTGTGCTGTGAAGCTCTTAAAGGTGCCGGAGCATTCAGGGAACAAAGGACCTGCAAGCTGTTAGACCAGCTTTCTGTTTCCAGCTGTGATCAGCCATATGCTTTTGGAAAGCATCAAGTACTGTTTGAGCATTCCCCCCTGTGGTTGTCTTCAGCAACTTCTGTAGCACAGTGGTTAAGTGGTTCAGCTGCAAATCAGCACTCTACTGGTTTGAATACTGATTTGCCGTGAACTCAGTAGATGGCCTTGGCTAATCCACCCCTCTCAGCCACAGAACCCACCTGTCTTGGGAGGATAATAATAACACTAACTTGTTCACCGCTCTGCTTGTTCACATGTTGGCATGCCTGCTTCCTCCAAACCTCTGCACGAGGAACGGCGTCATTTTGCTGCACCAGTGAGGTGCTCTTCTTGGTCCTTCCTTGCCCAGGCCCCTTATTTCGTACTGCCTGTACAGCTGGGGGAAGTTTCCCGTCCGCACACACAACGTGTCCCCATTCCCTCTCCATGACACGACATGCCACCTCCGGTGGTTGGGTCATGCCCGCGGCCTCAGTCCTCTGCACAAGAGATGGTGTCAAGCCACAGCGCAAGTGCGCTATACTTCCAGATCTGTCCTTCTCTGGTTCTCTTATTTTGTGTAGCCTGTTCAGCCAGGGAATTTCCCACTCCATGTGTGCTATATCTCCCCTTTCCCCCTTGGCAGTTCCCATTTAGCTCGGCAGCAGCAATAAGGGGAGGAGGATGAGAGGGTCTTCAAAAGAACATCTGCCGGTTTGGGATTCATGGAGGTCTAACGCAGCTCCATTTGTGGAGCTGACCGGATTGCCGTTTTTACCGGCCGGAGGGGTGAAATATAACCCGCGGCCGACTGCTCTCAGGCGGGGAGCAGGCAAAGAACGCTCAAGACCCTAGGGTGAGTTAGATCTCGGACGAGGGGGGGCTCTACACAAGGAGTCTCCCCCCCGATCCTTGAGGTCCCACCTTGCGACGGGTCGGCTATAATCTCTGCGGCAATTTTGGGGCCAATTCGGCTGGCATAAGACCTACATACCCAAGCTTCGATCGGGGAGGGAAGTCGAGAGGAGAATTTAAGATCGAAACAGCGATTACAACCCGAGAAAGCTGGAGAGAAGGTAAAGATCGCTATCTCTTGAAACGGGACAGATTGACAAAAACAGAGAGGAAAGAAAGTAGACTTTTAAACTGCAACAGACTAGCGAAAAGGAGGTGAAGACTCGGCAGGAGTTGTATTTTAAAAGAGACTAAGTTTAAAGAAGTTATTACAAAAATCGGACTATTGTTTTGAATACCTGTGGTTTTGGAGCTGTGGGAAAAAGACACCATCGCGAGACCTGCTGTGGGAAGACGGGAGACAGGAAGTGCGTAACAACAATAGAGTGGCTGGAGGGAAGCGGCCCTTGCCAAAGGACAGGAAGTGGGGAATCGCCATCTTTGAAAGTGGAAGGGTCGTGGCTTCAGCGGAAGAGGAAGTAGGCCATCTTGGATTATAATAACATAGAGAAACCATAGAGAAAAGACGCCCGACATTTTGGATATAAAAAATTAATTTTGGCAAAGATTGGGACATTTAAAAAAAAGGAAAACGTTTAATTATACGCCACGGAGCTGAGGAAGAGAGCAGATTCGTGGGAGCGAGCTAAAGCAAGCCCCACGATGTCGAAAAAAGAGTGGCAATCGGCAATAGAAAACTTGGACAAAAAACTTATAGACATGATGAAAGAACTTAAGGACACGAAATTGGAGCTTATTAAAGAGGTCAAGGAAGTTACACAGACAGTAAAGTCGGAGCTGTCAGAAGTGAAAAAAGGTGTGGAAACGATTAGCAGTGAATTACAAGGAACGCAGCAGAGAGTTAAAACAGTAGAAGACGCGATGGAGAATTTAATAGACACGCAACAAACAGAGATGAGGCTGGTGAAGGGGAGGATGTCAGTTGCAGAAACTAAACACATGGAGAAGCAGCTTCGTTTTCGTGGTCTGCCAGAAGTGGAAGGGAAGTCAGCGCAAGAACAGATGACTGAGGTGTTGGCTGATTACCTGGGGAAGGAGGAGGAGGAAATTGTGGCTATCCTAGATGTGGCGTATCGTGTGAACTCGAGAATTGCAACCCAGAGGAAACTACCAAGGGATGTGATTGTGCAGTTTACAACTAGAAATATGAAAGAGAGGATTGTGACCAAACAATTTCAAGATCCATTGGAGATTGATGGCAAGACGATTATTATAATGAAGGAACTGCCCAGATCAGTGTTATTGGACAGGAAAAAATATAGAGTGCTAATTCAGACTTTGAAGGACATGAATATCAGATACAGATGGGAGTTACCGGAAGGAGTGTCCTTTGAGTTTGGAGGGGCAAAAAAACGTATCAGATCTGAGCGGGAGATGGAGAGATTTATCAAGGACAATGAAAAAGACTTACCAACAAAACCATGAATATGGAGTGTAAAGTATTATCTTGGAATATAAATGGACTAAACTCACCGAATAAGAGAAAAAATATTTTTCATTGGCTACTAAAACAAAAATGTGATATTGTTTGTTTGCAGGAGACCCACATTAGAAAACAGGATGTAAAATATTTAAAATCTGGAAAATTGGGCAAAGAATTTGTAGCGGCTTCCAACAAGAAAAAAAGAGGAGTGGTGTTGTATATAAAAGAGGAGCTGCAGCCAAAATTTGTTATGAGAGATGTGGAAGCTAGATTTGTAGCAGTGGAATGTAATTGGAACTTAAAGAGAGTGTTGGTAGTCGGACTTTATGCACCTAACGGTGCAAAGGAAAGCTTCTTTGAGGACTTAAGGAAGCACCTAGACGATCTTGTATATGACCAGATAATTCTTGCTGGAGATTTCAATGGAGTGACAGATTTGGAATTAGACAAAAAGACTACAAAAGCACAAAAGAAAAGAGGACTATTGCCAAAGCTTTTTTTTGAGTTGATTCAACAAGAGACTCTCGAAGACGTATGGAGGAGAGAATATCCTAAAACCAAACAGTTTACTTTTTATTCTGCAAGGCATCTTACATTATCAAGAATTGATATGATCTGGGCCTCAAAGGACTTAGCGCTATGGACTAAGGAGGTAGAAATAATGCCGATGGTAGGCTCAGATCACAACCCAATTATGTGGAAATTTGGAAAAAGGAGAAAAAGGAAAGCCTGGAGAATAAATGAGGACCTGTTACAGGAAAGTGAGAATATGGAAACACTGAGAAGAGAGACTAAGTTTTTTATACAATACAACGTGAATAAAGAAGTACCAACCAGTAAAGTTTGGGACGCGTACAAGGCGGTTGTAAGGGGCATACTAATGGACTTAAATGGTAGAGCAAGGAAAAAGAAAGAGGAGAAAAGACAAGAGATTGAGGAGAAAATAAAGGCCAAAGAAGTACAGTTAAAAAAGAGACCAGGGAAAAAGAAAATACATCAGGAAATCAAAATTCTTCAAGAACAGTTAACAGCAATGAGTAACAAAGAATTGGAGTGGAACCTTAAAAGACTGAATCAAAAAGCTTTTGAGGGTGCTAATAAACCTGGGAAATATTTGGCATGGCAATTAAAGAAGAAAAGGGAAAAGAAAATAATAAATAAAATTTGTGAAGAAAACAAAACGTATTTGGAGCAGACTACCATTAGCAGAGCCCTTTATAAATTTTACGCTAAGCTGTATAATAAAAAAGAAGTAAACAAAGAATCAATAGCATCATATTTGGAGAAAACCAAACTTCCAGAGATCTCGGAAGCTTGGAGAAATAAGTTGAACAGTGAAGTAACTGATGAGGAAATAAATATGGCAATACAATCCGCAAATCTAGGAAAGGCGCCAGGGCCAGATGGACTTACGGCTAAATTTTATAAGATAATGGCCAATGAACTGGCACCATTCCTAAAAGAGGTGATGAACGGAGTTTTTAGGGATCAAAGAATTCCAGACACTTGGAGCGAAGCGAATATATCATTGATCCCAAAAGAGGGCCAAGATCTGACTAGCGTGAAAAATTATAGGCCTATATCACTACTCAATAATGACTATAAAATTTTTGCGAAGATATTGGCGGAGAGATTGAAGGGGTGGCTCTCGGAAGTCATAGAGGAGGAACAAGCAGGCTTTTTGCCAGACAGACAAATAAGAGACAACTTAAGGACAGTGATCAATGCTATTGAATACTACGACAAGCGTTGTGACAAAGAGGTTGGTTTCTTCTTTGTAGACGCTGAAAAAGCGTTTGACAATTTAAACTGGGATTTTATGTTTGCCACTATGGAAAAGCTACAACTGGGAGAAAGATTCGTCAGAGCAATCAAGGAAATCTATAGAGACCAGACTGCAGCAATTGTAGTGAATGATGAATTGACCAAAAAATTGACGATTAGTAAAGGAACAAGACAAGGTTGCCCGTTATCTCCATTGTTGTTCATTTTAGTATTGGAGATTCTGATGATACAAATTCGACTAGATGAGGAAATACGAGGAATAAAAATAAAGGACTACTCATATAAGGTCAGAGCATTTGCAGACGACATAATGTTAATTGTAGAAGACCCACTGGAGAACATGCCAAAAGTGATAGGCAAGATCAAGGAGTTTGGAGATTTGGCAGGTTTCTTCATTAACAAAAAGAAGTCAAAGATATTATGCAAAAACATGACTAAGCAGAAACAACAATTGTTAATGGAAACAACGGATTGTGAAGTAACTAGTAAGGTGAAATACTTGGGAGTTGAGCTGACTGCAAAAAATATAGATTTGTTCAAGAATAATTATGAAAAATTATGGACTCAGATAGAGAGAGACTTGATCAAATGGAATAGATTGAACCTGTCATGGTTGGGCAGGATTGCAGCAGTTAAGATGAATGTGTTACCAAGAGTAATGTTTTTGTTACAGACAATACCAATCATCAGAGACTCTAAACAATTTGAAAAATGGCAGAGGAAAATATCAGATTTTGTTTGGGCAGGCAAGAAGCCTCGAGTGAAAGTAAAAGTTTTACAAGATGCAAAGGAGAGAGGCGGAATGCAACTGCCCAATCTGAGACTTTACCATGATGCAATCTGCCTAGTTTGGCTAAAAGAGTGGATGACATTAAAGAATAAGAAACTATTAGCCCTAGAGGGATATAAAAAAATTTTTGGATGGCACGCATACCTATGGCATGACAAAGTAAAGGTCAACTCGATGTTCCTGCATCATTTTGTAAGGAGAAGTCTATTTACAATCTGGAAGAAGTATAGAACTTACTTACAAGAAGGAACCCCCTTGTGGGTGGTTCCATATGAGGTGATAGATCCGAGAGCTGTGGATAATGAACAACAATGTTTAACGTATAAAGAAATAACTAAGATTGAAGTATCTAAACTTAGAATAAAGACGCAAGAGGAACTATCACCTAACTATGATTGGTTTCAGTATAGACAGATTAGAGACTTATACAACTCAGACTTTGCAAAAGGGGGCATACGAACAGAGAACTCGGAACTAGAGCAGACCCTTCTTAAAGAAGACAAGAAAAGAATATCCAAGGTATACCAAGTATTGCTGAAATGGTATACTGAGGATGAGATAGTTAAAACACAGATGGTGAAATGGGCTATAAATTTCAATAAAGAAATAACAATGGAGGCATGGGAATACTTGTGGAAAACTACAATGAAGACAACGACATGTATTAATATTAAAGAGAACATTTTCAAAATGATCTATCGTTGGTACATGACACCAAAGAAGATTGCGCTAGGGAATTTGAATACTTCTAATAAATGCTGGAAATGTAAGAAACATGAGGGCTCCCTCTATCATATGTGGTGGTCGTGTGAGGTAGCTAGGCAGTTCTGGGGGGAAATAATAAGAGAAATGAGTGAAATTTTACAGTTTCAAATAAATAAGAACCCAGAACTCCTGCTGCTAAACTTGGGAATGGAGGGAATTCCAGCCCATCATAGGACGTTGATTTTTTATATGACTGCAGCAGCTAGACTTTTGTATGCGCAGAAATGGAAAGTACAAGAAGTACCAACTATTGAAGATTGGATCTACAAATTGCTGTATATGGCTGAAATGGACAAGATGACAAGAAAACTGAGAGATCTGGACTCAGGGCAGTTCAACACAGACTGGGAGAAGCTGAAACAATACCTGGAGAAGAAATGGGAGGTGGGAGGAAAACTGTGGCAGTTTGAGAACTACTGAAATATAATAAAAGTATAAAAGAGAGGGGTGACTTTACCGGGGGAGGAAGAGAAATGTGAATTTATAAGCAGTTAGATTAATTGATTGAGATATATATAGATATGTATAGGTCAACTGATAGAGAATAATTAATGATAAGGTTTAAACATGAGGATTGACTAACTAACAATATTTTCTTTCTTTGACAAGATTTATATGCACCAAACTGAATGTATAGAAGAGTTAAATTGATTGAGTATCTGAGGAGTTATATAGAATTACCATAAAAAGTTGAAATGAGTAATATATAGAGAACAAATCAAATTGTTTGATTTAAATGTGGGAAATTTTTATGGTTTATGATATATAGGTTTATATAGAATTATTCAAAACTGGAAAATGGGATAAATTGTTTATCTAAAGACGTATAGTTTGGGTGTATAATAATTAAAGGAGTTAATGATGCACTGCTTAATATAATGGAGAATGTATATCTGTTTTAGACAGAGGAATTTAATAGAAGTAAGGGAAAAGGGACAGAGGGTGGGAAAGCTGTTGGAAGTCAACAAAAGGGGGGGAAAGGGAGGGGGTTAGAAACGAAAAATTAGGGGAAAATTGATTGTAATGTAAAAATAAAAATGTTCTAACCCAATAAAAAATTTTTCAAAAAAAAAAAAAAAGAACATCTGCCACTCAGTCGCTGCTTCCGGCAGGGGGACAGAGGAAGGGGTGGGGCTGCCAGGACAAAGGGCTGTAGTGGAGGTGCCTGGCTCGCTTAGAACGGTGAGGCCAGAGAGCTGACTCCTCGTGGGTCCCTCCCCTTGCAGAATCTTTGAAAATCCTGCCCAGGCAAGCCTTCCCTTCTTTCCTCTCACAGATTGGACAACCCTGAGCAGATTTCTAGGCTGGCGGGGGTTGCGGAAAAGTCTCAGTGCACAACTACATGATCTTTGGGCAGAATTCTTAGCAAGGGCCCCCATATCTTTAAGAGCTGCTGGGCATTTGAAGCTCTCCCATCCTATGTGGATCTTCAAATCAGCTGCAGCTGTGCTGTGAAGCTCTTAAAGGTGCTGGAGCATTCAGGGAACAAAGAACCTACAAGCTGTTAGACCAGCTTTCTGTCCCCAGCTGTGGTCAGCCACATGCTTTTGGAAAGCATCAAGTACTGTTTGAGAAGTCCCTCCTGTGGTTGTCTTCAGCAACTTCTGTAGCACAGTGGTTAAGTGGTTGAGCTGCGAATCAGCACTCTACTGGTTTGAATCCCACTACTGCCATGAACTCAGTAGATGGCCTTGGGTAATCCACCCCTCTCAGCCACAGCTCCCCAGTTGTATTGTGAGGATAATAATAACACTAACTTGTTCACCGCTCTGCTTGTTCACATGTTGGCATGCCTGCTTCCTCCAAACCTCTGCACGAGGAACGGCGTCATTTTGCTGCACCAGTGAGGTGCTCTTCTAGGTCCTTCCTTGCCCAGACCCCTTATTTCGTACCGCCTGTCCAGCTGGGGGATGTTTCCCCTCCATGCACACAATTTCTCCCCCTTCCTTCTCCATGACACGACATGCCACCTCCGGTGGTTGAGTCATGCCCGCGGCCTCTGCACAAGAGATGGCGTCACGCCACAGAACAAGTGCACTACTCTTCCAGGTCCATACTTCTCTGGTTCTCTTATTTTGTGTAGCCTGTTCAGCCAGGGAATTTCCCACTCCATGTGTGCTGTCTGTACCCATTCATCCATGCCACTTTTCAGTCATGTCTGTATACCCATGTTATGACTGGGTGTCTGGGTGCGTGATGAGAAGAGCAGAGAGAAGGGGCAGGGGACATGAGTCGATGGCCAGCATGAAGACCTGTCGTGAGGGTGTTCTGGGTGGGAGTGGTATGGCCAGGCAGGCTAGCCTCCAGGAGGTTGTTCCCTCCGGGTCTCTGACAATGCCCAGTGTAAGAGTCAGGAGGAGGCCTCAGGTGGCATATCCTGGAGCAATGGCTGAGATGATGGCTGTCACGCTGCGGCATGTCCGAAGGCATGGACGGAGGGGTGGAGGCCGTGCATACAGCCCCATCGGTGGGTCCGCTCTTCGCTCTCCCCTATACACGCCTGGCTGGCGCTGCCGCAAGGCTAGGCTCCTCTCGCCCTGGCCACCGGAGAGACGGGGGGAAATGCAGAAGGGTGAAAGGGTCTTCAGAGGAACATCCGTGACTCAATCCCTGCTTCTGGCAGGGGGACAGAAGAAGGGGCGGGGTTGCCGGGACAAAGGGCAGTGGTGGAGGCACCTGGCTCGCTTTGAACGGTGAGGTCAGAGAGCTGCCTCCTCACGAGTCCCTCCCCTTGCAGGATCTTTGAAAATCCTGCCCAGCCAAGCCTTCCCTTCTTTCTGCTCACAGATTGGACAGGCCTGAGCAGATTTGCAGGCTGGTGGCAGTGTTCACCGCTCCAATGGTTTACTAGTTCTCATGCCTGATTCCTTCGAACCTCTGCACGAGGGACGGTGTCATGCTGCTGCACTAGTGCGGTGCTCTTCTGGGTCCTTCCTTACCCAGGCCTCTTATTTCACTCCTCTCATCCTCTCCTTTTTCTCCCGGTTCCAGGGTGCCCATTTTCTGGGAGTTGGTAACGTAGTCCAGGGAAGATGGGTGACCCCTATCCTAGGGATCGCCCCCAGTTTTATAGGAGATCTTCCAGCATCTGTACCTGCTCCCAGATGCGGGGCTGGTTAAGAAATAGGGTCTCTTGGCGCTGTTAATCGTGGGGCTGGATCAAACAGCTGGAATCTGGTAGCCAATCCTGACATCTGGTGCAGTCCAGAGGTCTGCTCCAGAGGTCTGCTGTGAAGTGGACAGTCCGTCCTTGGGCACCCTTCAGTTCCCTCATGAAACTCGCTTTTGTAGCCTGGTAGAGGGCGGGCAAGACTCACCGTCCAACGGTCCTCTGTGATGGCACTGAGAACTAGAGAGCGAACCGACACAACGGCCTCCTAAAGCCCACACCCTCCATGACGGATAACGGGAGTCAGTACTGAGCTTTGGCCTCTCTGATGGCTGATCTGCAGTGCCTAGTAACCCTCATATACTCCTCTTTAGAGGTCTGTCCTTCTCTCCATTTCCTGAACATGTTCTTTTTCTTTCTTAGCTTATTCTGGAGCTCTCTGTACATCCACATCGGTTTCTTGGAGCCCTTACCATGTTTCCGTCTTGCTGGGATAGTGAGGGCTTGAGCTTGCAAAAGCTCGTGTTTGAGAAGGGCCCACCCTTCACTCGCTCCTTTCCCTTCCAGCACACTCCCCCACGGAATGACTCTCATCAAGCCTCTGAGTTCATCGAAGTTGGCCCTACGAAAATCTAACCTATGAGTCTGGCTACACATTTCCTTGGCTCCCCACAGCAACTGGAATTCAAGGACATTTCAAGCATTACCGTTCTGTTTCTAGCTCTAGAATACTTGATCTCTATGTAGTCTGTTTCTCTGTATCTGTATCTTACTATTCTTTACGTTCTATCTGTTTCTTTCCATGTCTTTCCACCAATATCTATCTATCTCTTTCTATGTATATCTGCCCTTGCCTATCTATTTCTATATCTCGCTATCATTTTGTCTCTTTCTATATCTATCTTTATCTATATATTTTTCGCTATATTCATCTATCTTTTTCTAATGTTTTTGTTTTCTTTCTTTATTTCTTCTCACTCCTATCTCTTTTTATCCTTAGGTACAATTTTCTCTCTCTATATACTGACCTCTATAACTTTCTATGTATCTTTCTCTCTTTCATTCTATATCAGAATGAGACAGGGGCCCTTGCTGAGAATTCTGCCCACAGGTCCTGGAGTTGTGCACCCCCTGCCAAAGGTGCTCCAAGGCTTTTGCCACACCCCCGCCAGCCTGCAAATCTGCTCAGGGCTGTCCAATCTGTGAGAAGATGGAAGGGAAGGCTTGGCAGGGCAGGATTTCAAAGATCCTGCACAGGGAAGGAACCCTAGGCAAAAGGCCCTCCTGGCGGCCAGAAGGCTTCCCTCTTTTTAAGGCCTCAGAATTGGGATTTACCATACTGGGGACTCTGCCCCTCTTTTGGCCACACAACCCCTGAGGAGGCTGCCATTCACTTCAGGAAAAGATCTCCTCTCTCCTCTAGGAAAAGGAGCCTTCTTTATATCCTTTATACCTTGGCCAGAGTTGGCCACAACCCTCTGATTACACCCTCCCTCTGTCCTTCTATGGGTAGGGTGGCCATTACTGGTGATGGACCCGAAGCAATGGGACAGGTGATGGACCCAAAGCAATGGCCAATCTTGGAGGCTGGGGCCAACCAACAACCAATACCTCACTGCCCTTTGAATATAATACATGCCTGTCAGGGTCAGGGATGGAGCAGGAGGCAATGCCTGTTCCTCCCTTCACCCAGCAGGTAGCAGGTGGCAATGCCCACCCCCCTTCACCCCACTGGGATCAGGCTCGGAGCAGGCAGCAATGCCTGCCCCCCTTCACCCAGACATAGTCAGGTGCAGAACTGGAGGCAATGCCCCCCTTTACACGGAATGTAACATGAACGGAGCAGGTAGCAAACTCACCACCCCTTCACATGGCCAATATCAGGCAGATCAGGCATGGAGTAGATAACAATGCCCACCCTCCTCCTTCACCAGCTGGAATTAGTGACAGAGGAGGAGCTTAACATTGTGCGCTCGCCTCTCTTGCACGGAGGGGTGATGGACGGGCTGTAAGGGTTGAAACAAATATGTGGGCTGGAAGATGATGGACCAGGAACAGCAGCGCACTAGAGCAGCAGCATGACACCTTCTCTCGTGCAGAGAAGCGGATGCCAGAGGAATGATTCACCCGCCAGAGGTGGCGGGTCATGGTCAGTGTGTGTGGCGACCTGGCCCTTCCCCCTCAGGTGAGAACAGCTGTGAAGCGACATTATGCGCTTTCCTCCCTTGCATGGAGGGGAAATGGAGCTGTACAGGCAGCACAAAAGAAGTGCTCGGTCAAGGCCGCCCCAGGAACTAGCAACAACAGCGTATGGCGTCAGGCAAGTGTGGAAAATGTCCCACCCACCAGATGTGGTGGAAACTCCCATTATTCCTTATGGGCAAGCATCATTTCAGTTATTCTCAGTGGGCAATCCCTATGCATTTAGTCCCTATGGACAATCGCAGTTTCCATTATTTCCTATGGGCAAATATTCTTTCCATTATTCCCTATGAGCAGGGCTCATTTGGAGGGGGAGCGCACAGGAACGGGGTTCCGGTGCAGCTGAAAACTGGTCACGTGGGTTTTGGCCCTGCCAATGTGATTCCTTTTACTCCCCTCTGCCTCCCCTCCAAAGGAGGCTAACCTGCTTCAGTTCATTCTGCTGCTTTATTTTCATATGTGAGTGAGTGAGTGAGTGAGTGAGTGAGTGAGTGAGTGAGTGAGCAAGCGAGTGAGCGAGCGAGTGCAAGCTGGGCTGCTGGGCTTGGATCTCCAAAGGAGGCTAAGCAGCTTCAATTCCTTTTGCGGCTTTATTTTCATTCATGAGAGTGAGAGTGAGTGAGTGAGTGAGTGAGTGAGTGAGTGAGTGAGTGAGTGAGTGAGTGAGTGAGTGAGTGAGTGAGTGAGTGGGTGGGTGGGTGGGTGGGTGGGTGGGTGAGTGAGTGAGTGAGTGAGTGAGTGAGTGAGTGAGTGAGTGAGTGAGTGAGTGAGTGAGTGAGTGATTGCAAGCTGGGCTGCTGGGCTTGGATCTCAAATGGAGGGTGAGTGGGACATGGTAGTAACAGCTGTAACAAGGTGGCAGGGAGTGGAGATAAGCTGTAGCAAGGGTGGACCAGCCACCTGAGGACGTGCAGCCCAGTTGGAGCCACGGGATGCTTCCGCCCAGCCACCTCGAGTCAATCGAAGCAATGGCCAACCTCAGAGGCTGGGGCCAACCAACAACCAGCCCAGAACGTACAGCCCCCAGAAAGGGGAATATCTGGGGGAGCAGGTGGCAATGCACACCCCCACCTTAACTCAGTTGGTATTAAGAGTGGAGCATGTTGCAATGCCCCCCCACCTTAACCCAGCTGCTATTAGGAGCAGAGAAGGTGGCAATGTTTCCCCACACCTTAACCCAGTTGGTATTAGAAGTGGAGCAGGTTGCAATGCCCACCCCCACCTTAACTGAGTTGTTATTAAGAGTGGAGCAGGTGGCAATGGCCGGCCCTGCCTTAACAAGGTTGGTATTTGGAGCAGAGAACGTGGCAATGCCCGCCCCTGCCTTGACCCAGTTGGAATTAGGAGGGGAGAAGGTGGCAATGCTCATCCCCCCGCCTTAACCCAGTTGGTATTAAAAGCAGATCAGGTGATAATAACTGCCCCATACCATCACCCACTTTGGATCAGGAGTGGAGCCGGTGGCAATGCTCACCTCGCACCTTCACCTGGCTGGGATCAGGTTCAGAGCAGGAGGCAATGCCTTCGTCCCTTCACACAGCTAGGATAAGGAGCAGAGCAGGTGGCAATGCCTGACCTCTTCATCCTACTGGAATAAGCCACTGAGCAGGCTGCAATGCCCACCCTGTCTTCACACTGATGGAGTCAAGAGCCAACCATTCAGCTATGCCTCCCCCCCCTCAATCTGCTGGAATCAGGAGCAGAGCCGGTGGCAATGCTCGCACCCCCTTCACCCAGCTGGGATCAGGAGCAGAGCAGGTAGTAAAGCCCAACACCCATCTTCACCTATCAGGATAAGGCATGGGGAAATGCCTGTTCCTCTCTTCTCCCAGCAGGTAGCAGGTGTCAATGCCCATCCCCCTTCACCCAGCTGGGATCAGGCTCTAAGCAGACAGTACGGCCTGCCCCCCTTCACCCAGACATGGTCAGGTGCAGAACTGGAGGCAATGCCCCCCCCTTTACACGGCATGCTTGGAGCAGGTAGCAAACTCATCACCCCTTCACATGGCCAAGATCAGGCCGATCAGGTGTGGAGCAGATGACAATGCCCACCCTCCTCCTTCACCAGCGGGAATGAGTGACAGAGGAGGAGAGAATGCCTGCCTGCCCACCCTCCCCTTTCTCGAGCCCGTTGTATTTTTTTTACTCACAACGGGCTTTGTTGCTAGTAGGGAATAATGGAAAGCATGCTTGCCCATGGGCAATAATGAAAACAGCAATTGTCCTTAGGGAATAATGGGGACAGCGTGTGGCCATAGGGAGTAAAGGAAACCAGGAACAGCAGTTGAATGTTGTGAATAGGGATTGCCCACAGGGAATAACTGAAATGATGCTTGCCCATAAGGAATCATAGCGAGCGGGTCATGGAGTTTCCACCACATCTGGCGGGTGGGACTTTCAGGTGACTGCCCCAAATCTTCCACACTTGCGTGACACCCTATGCTGTTGTTGCTGGTTCCTGGGGTCGCCTTGTCTGAGCCACTTATTTTGTGCTGCCTATACAGCTCCATTCCCCCTCCATGCGAGGGACGGTAGCGCACAACGTCGCTTCACATCTGTTCTCACCCGAGGGGGAAGGGCCAGGTCGCCACACACGCTGACCACGACCCGCCACCTCTGGCAGGGGAATCATTTCTCTGGCATCTGCTTCTCTGCACAACAGAAGGTGTCATGCTGCTGCTCTAGTGCGCTGCTGTTCCTGGTCCATCATCTTCCGGCCTACATATTTGTTCCACCCTCTATAGCCAGTCCATCACCCCTCCATGCAAGAAAGGCGAGCGCACAATGTTAAAGTTCTACTCTATTACTAATTCCAGCTGGTGAAGGAGGAGGGTGGGCATTGCCTTCTGCTCCACGCCTGATCTGCCTGTGAAGGGGTGGTGCCATGCCTGCCATGTGAAGGGGTGCCTGCCATGTGAAGGGGTGGTGAGTTTTCTACCTGCTCCATTCATGATACATGTCGTGTAAAGGGGGAATTGCCTCCAGTTCTGCGCCTGATTATGTCTGGGTGAATGGGGGCAGGAATTGCTGCCTGCTCCGAGCCTGATCCCAGCTGGGTGAAGGGCATTGACACCTGCTACCTGCTGGGTGAAATGAGGAACAGGCATTGCCTCCTGCTCCATGCCTGACCCTGACAGGCATGTATTATATTCAAAGGGCAGTGAAGTATTGGTTGTTGGTTGGCCCCAGCCTCCAAGAATGGCCATTGCTTCAGGTCCATCACCTCTCCAATTGCTTCAGGTCGATCACCAGGAACGGCCAACCTGCCCATAGAAGGTCAGAGGGAGGGTGTAATCAGAGGGTTGTGGCCAACTTTGGCCAAGGTGTTGGGACTCACCCTGAGGGTTGGGGGTTGGGCACCAGGGCCACGCTGGTAGGAAAGGGGAGGATATAAAGAAGGCTCCTTTTCCTAGAGGAGGGAGGAGATCTTTTCCTGAAGTGAATGGCAGCCTCCTCAGGGGTTGTGTGGCCAAAAGAGGGGCAGAGTCCCCAGTATGGTAAATCCCAATTCTGAGGCCTTAAAAAGAGGGAAGCCTTCTGACCGCCAGGAGGGCCATTTGCCTAGGAGCTGACTAGGCAGCTCAGAAGCCAAAGACCAAGGAGCCAGACAGAATTTCCACAGGCGCCACCACGGCGGACAGGTGCATGCAGGGCAGGGACATGCCTGGATCTAACACGCAGTAAGCCCTCCTTGCTGGCACCTCTTACCCTGCTGCAGCGGCAAATCCACTGCGGGGCCTTGAGAGGGCGGCACCACTATGCCAGGCGAGTAGGGTGCCAGCAGGGAGTGTTTTCTTTGCAATTCCTGCTTGGCACTGCCCACTGAGCCCAGCAGCAGCAGTAGCGGAGGAGGGTGAGAAGATCTTCATAGGAACATCCGCCACTCAATCGCTGCTTCCAGCAGGGGGACAGAGGAAGGGGCGGGGCTGCCGGGACAAAGGGCAGTGGTGGGGGCGCCAGGCTCGATTTGAACTGTGAGCCCAGAGAACTGCCTCCTCGCAGTGGGGGGGTGGGCATTGCCAACGGCTCTGCTTCTAATACCAGCTGGTTGAAGGCAGGGGTTGGGCATTGCCACCTGCTCAACTCCTAATATCTCTGCTGGGTTAAGTTGGGTGGTGGGCATTGCCACTTGCTTCTTCCCTAATACCAGCTGGGTGAAGGCGGGTGGTGGGCATTGCCACCTGCTCTGCTCCTAATACTAACTGGGTGAAGGTAGGGGGTGGGCATTGCCACCTTCTCCACTCCTAATATCAGCTCTGTTAAGTTGGGTGGTGGGCATTGCCACCTGCCTCACTCCTAATACCAGCTGGGTGAAGGCAGGAGGTCGGCATTTCCACCTGCTCCCATCCTGGGCTTCCCACCGTGGCACTTTTTCTGGAGCGACATGGTGCCTTGCCTAGGCTTCCCTTCATGGCAGCGCCCTCTGGTGGTGCACCAGGGTATAAAGTGAGTTGTCTGAAAATCGCTTGCTCAATTATATAATAACGAAGGACAAATACTTGTCCTTCCTTCCCTATGAGCAGGCATGCCTTTCATTATTCACTATGGGCAATCGCTGTTCCCATTATTCCCTAACCCGCTTGTTCCCTTTGGGAAAACATGATTTCCATTATTCCCTAAGGGCAATCACTATCTGCATTATTTCCTAAGGGCAATTGCTGTTTTCATTTTTCCCCAATGGCAAGTCTTCCTTACATTATTCCCTATGTGCACGCGTGGGTTCCATAATTGCCAATGAACAATCAGTGTCTCCATTATTCTTTAGGGGCAAACATTATTTCCATGATTCCCCATGGGGTAGCACTGTTTTCATTATTCCCTAAGGGCAAGCATGCTTTCCGTGATTTCCTATGGGCAATTGCTCTCCCCATTATTCCGTATGGGCAAGCATGGTTTCCATGATTTCCTATGGGCAATCGCTGTCTCCATTGTACCCAATAGGGAAGCATGGTTTACATTATTCTCTATGGGCAATCGCTGTCTGCATTACTCCCTATGTGCAAGCATGGTTTGCATTAATCCCTATGGACAAGTGTTTTCATCATTCCCTAACGGCGAACATGTTTTCCATTACTCCCTATGGGCAAACACTGTCCCCATTATTCCCTATGAGCAAACACAGTTTCCTTTGTTCCCTAACGCTGTCCCCATTATTCCCTATGGACAATTGCGGTTTTCAGTATTCCCTGTTGTCAATCTCTGTTTCCATTTGCCCTATGGACAAATGCTTTTCATTTTTCCCTATGAACGATCTCTCTTCCCAATATTTCCAAAGGGTAATCGCTGTTCCCGTCATTCCCTATGGGCAATCGCTGTTCAATTATTCCCTATGGACAAACATGATTTCCATTATTCCCTATGGCCAATCCTGGCCATATTCTCCATTTTTTCCCTATGGATAATGGCTGTTTTCGATTCGTTTTCGTTTTCCCGGCCATGTCGGATGCTCCTCTCAGCAGGTCTGGGAGGAAACGTCCGAGCAGCCTGACCGGGCGGTTGACCCGCGAGGGTTAACCCCCAGGACTCCCAGTGAGGGAGTGAGGGGTCCGGAGCGCTGCGGGAAGAGCCCCCTGAATGCAAGGCAGGGGGTAAATTGCCCGTTTGCTCCAACGGAGGCCGGCAGACTGGCGCAGCGCCTCGCGTGCTGCTGGGCCTTGCAGAACGGCAATAAGCAGATTTAAGGTGAAAGCCTGTAAGTAAGCGAATCCCTTCTGATTCTTAAGCGTATGTGAAGGATTGGTGGGAGCTGAAGCTAAGAAGGTGTGGATTTCTTCCCCCTTTACCGAGTTTCGGAACACAGTTGGCGTCCCCCCCCCCAAGATGGCGACGAAAAAGCAGAGCCCAGCAATGAGTAAATCGGTGATGGCGACGCTACAGGGGAAGGGGGAAACTCTGGAAGAGTTGGTGAGACGAGCAGTTTTCGATGCTGTGCAGACCTTTGTAGCAAAACTGAATGAAATGGGGCAAAAGGTTGATTCAGTGGAGAGCGAGGTGAAAGCCATTAAAGAAACAGCGACCGGAGCAGAGCAGTCTGCGCACGAGAACGCAGTACTCATGAAAGCAACAAGTAAGGAAGTGAAGCTTTTGGAGAATCAATTAATAGGATTGCAAGTGGACCGTGCCCAAACGGTACTGCGTCTTCAGAATGTAAAAGAGGAGGAAAATGAAAATTTAAAAGATGTGGTGTCTGGACTTTTGGCGACATTCGCAGAGGTAACTAAAGAAGAGTTAAAAAGCGACATCTTGGAGGTCCAGCGGACATCTTCAAAGTATGTAATGAAGCGGCAGCTGCCTCGCGAGATTATTATTGACTTTTCATCTAGGAAGACTCGGGACACCATTTTATATAATTCGTACAATGTGGACTTGGATTATTTGGGCAACAAGGTTAAAATTTTGAAGGATGTTCCATTTTTGGCTCGTAAAAGAAGATTCAAGTATAAAGGACTTACGGCTTTCTTGATGAAATGTGATGTGAAATATAAATGGTTGTTTCCAGAAGGCGTTTTGTTTAGTTATAAGGATCAAACTTATAAGATTACATCGGAAGGCCAGCTGACAGACTTTTTGTTCAACCATCAGGAGTTCCATCCAGATGAACATCCAAAGTCTGAAGGGGAAGGTGAGGGGGAGGAGAGAGCGGGCACAGCTGCTCCAGCTGCGCAGAGAGAATTGAGACCGAGATGCAAAGGGGGGGGGGAAGAAGATCTGATCCTGAATATGGCTTGTACTGTATAAGATCTACTAATCTGATCACATGTTAGAAAGTTAACTTTTAAGAAAAATTGCAGCATGAAGGGAATACAAGAGATGTAGTGTAGTGTTTATTGTTTGTATGTTGCTTTTCCCCTTTTCCCAGCCCCCCTCCCCTTTCCCCCCCTTTTTCTTTCCCTTGTATTTTTGTAGTTTTTTGTAGTTTTCTATGTTAGATATTAAAATAAAATAAAATAAAATAAAATAAAAGATAATGGCTGTTTTCATGTTCCCTATGGACAAGCATTCCTTCCACTATTGCCTATGGGTACTCGCTGTCCCCATTATTCCTTATGGGCAAGCCTAGTTTGCATTATTCCCAAAGGACAAGCACTCTCTCCATTATTCCTTATGGGCAAGCATCATTTCAGTTATTGCCTGTGGGCAATCGCTGTCCCCATTATTCCCTAAAGGGAATGGCTGTCTCCATTATTCCCTGTGGGAGAGTATGGTTTCCATTATTCTCTATGGCCAATCACTGTTCCCAGTATTCCCTAAGGAAAAACACTGTTTTCATTACTCCCAAAGGGCAAGCATAGTTTCCATTATTTCCTATGGTCAATCAGAGTCTCCATTATTCCCTATGGGCAAACGTGCTTACCATTATTGCCTAAGGACAATCACTGTCTCCATTATTCTTTAGGGGCAAGGTTTATTTCCCTTATTCCCAATGGGTTATAGCGGTTCCCATTATTCCCTAAAGCGAAGTGTTGTTTTCGTAAGTCCCTATTGGCAAGCATGGTTTCCATTATTCCCTACGGGCAATAGCAGTCCCCATTATTCCCTATTGGCAATCATGGTTTCCATTATTCCCTACGGGCAATAGCAGTCCCCATTATTCCCTATGGGCAAGCATGGTTTCCTTTATTCCCTAGGGCCACTTACTGTGCCTTTATTCCCTATAGACAATGGCTGTTTTTATTATTCCCTCTGGAAAAACACTGTTTTTATTATTCCCTGTGGACAATCCCTACCTCCATTATTCCCTAAAGGTAAGCAAGCTTTGCGTTATTCACTACGGTCAATCGCTGTCCCCAGTATTCCCTAAGGGTAATCTCTGCTCCTATTATTCCCTATGGCCAAGCATGATTTCCATTATTCCCCGTGGGCAATCACAATCTGCATTATTGCCTAGGGACAATCGCTGTTTTCATTATTCCCAAAGGGCAATTATTCTTTCCATTTTTCCCTAAGGGCAAGCATGGTTTCCATTATTCCCTATGGCCACTCTCTGTCCCTATCTATCGTCTTCTGTCCAACTCTATAGCTATTTAAAGCGTTTCCATTCTGTTCCTAGCTCTAGCATCTCTTTGTAGCCTTTTCTGCTTCACTCTATCTGTATCTTACTATTTCTTATTTTCTGTTTCTTTCCATGTCTTTCCACCAATATCTTTCTGAGTCTATCTCTTTCTATGTATATCTGCCCTTGCCTATCTATTTCTATATCTTGCTATCATTTTGTCTCTTTCTATATCTATCTGTATCTATGTATCTTTATATTCATCTATCTGTTTCTATGTGTATCCAACTTGTTCTAATCTTTTTGTTTTTCTCCTTCCTTCCTTCCTTCCTTCCTTCCTTCCTCCCTTTCATCCATCTCCTATCTTTTTATCTCTAGATATTTTTCTCTTTATATATACCAAACATCTATCACTTTCTATCCATCTTTCTCTATCTTCATCTAAGTGTATCTATGTATGTATGTATATAATTTTCTAATGTTTTTGTTTTACTCCTTCCTTCCTTCCTTTCTTTCTTCATTCCATTCTTTTTTCCCTTCCTTCTTACTTCCTTCCTTCCTTCCTTTCTTCGTTTCTTCCTTCCTTCCTTCCTATCTACCTTCCTTCCTTTCATCCATCTCCTATCTTTTTTTTCTGGATATGATTTTCTCTTTATATATACCAACCTCTATCACTTCCTATTCATCTTTCTCTAACTATCTTCATCTAACTGAATCTCTTTCTCTAACTATCTTCATCTAAGTGTATCTATGTATGTATATCATTTTCTATTGTTTTTGTTTTTCTCCTACTTCCTTCCTTCCTTCCTTCTTTCCTTCCTTCCTTCCTTCCTTCCTTCCTTTCTTTGTTTCTTCCTTCCTATCTTCCTTCCTTTCTTTCATCCATCTCCTATCTTTTTATTTCTGGATATGATTTTCTCTTTATATATACCAACCTCTATCACTTTCTATTCATCTTTAACTATCTTCATGTAAGTGTATGTATGTATATAATTTTCTAATGTTTTTGTTTTATTCCTTCCTTCCTTTCTTCCTTCCGTTCTTTTTTCCCTTCCTTCTTACTTCCTTCCTTCCTTCCTTTCTTCGTTTCTTCCTTCCTTCCTTCATATCTACCTTCCTTTCTTTCATCCATCTCCTATCTTTTTTTTCTGGATATGATTTTCTCTTTATATATACCAACCTCTACCACTTGCTATTCATCTTTCTCTAACTATCTTCATCTAACTGAATCTCTTTCTCTAACTATCTTCATCTAAGTGTATCTATGTATGTATATCATTTTCTATTGTTTTTGTTTTTCTCCTACTTCCTTCCTTCCTTCCTTCCTTCCTTCCTTCTTCCCTTCCTTCCTTCCTTCCTTTCCTCTCCTTCCTTTCTTTCTTTCTTTCTTTCTTTCTTTCTTTCTTTCTTTCTTTCTTTCTTTCTTTCTTTCATCTATCTCCTTTCTTTTTATCTCTAGATATGACTTTCTCTATATTCATCTATCCGTTTGTATGTTTATCCCTCTTTTTCTAATGTCATTGTTTTTCTCCTTCTTTTTCCCCTTTTTTCTTCCTTTTTTCCTTCCTTCCTCCTCCCTCCCTCCCTCCCTCCCTTTCTTTCTTTCTTTCTTTCTTCTTTCTTTCTTTCTTCCTTCCTTTCTTCTTTTCTTTCTTCCTTCTTTCCTTCCACTCTACCTTCCTTCCTTTCATCCATCTCCAATCA
The DNA here is from genome assembly GCF_028583425.1 of Eublepharis macularius. NCBI lineage: Eukaryota > Metazoa > Chordata > Lepidosauria > Squamata > Eublepharidae > Eublepharis > Eublepharis macularius. Next base: position 228,287,486 of record NC_072791.1, on the reverse strand, counting down.
TTTTATTTCTGGATATGATTTTCTCTTTATATATACCAACCTCTCTCACTTTCTATTCATCTTTCTCTAACTATCTTCATCTAAGTGTATCTATGTATGTATATCATTTTCTAATGTTTTTGTTTTCCCCTTCCTTCCTTCCTTCCTTTCTTTCCTTATATCTGTCTGTCTTTACTTCTTTTTCTTTTATTTTTCTTTTACTTTTTCTATATCTTGCTATCTTTTTCTCTCTTTCTATATCTGTATCTATATATATTCTCTATATTCATCTATCTGTTTCTATGTGTATCCGTATTTTTCTAGTTTTTGTTTTTCTCCTTCCTTCCTTCCTACCTTCCTTCCTTCCTTCCTTCCTTCCTTCCTTCCTTCCTTTCATCTATCTCCTATCTTTTTATCCCTAGATATTATTTTCTCTGTATATATACCAACATCTATCACTTTCTATCCATCTTTCTCTATCTTCATCTAAGTGTATCTATGTATGTATGTATATAATTTTCTAACGTTTTTGTTTTACTCCTTCCTTCCTTCCTTTCTTTCTTCATTCCGTTCTTCTTCTTTTCCTTCCTTCCTTCCTTCCTTTCTTCGTTTCTTCCTTCCTTCCTATCTTCCTTCCTTTCTTTCATCCATCTCCTATCTTTTTATTTCTGGATATGATTTTCTCTTTATATATACCAACCTCTATCACTTTCTATTCTTCTTTAACTATCTTCATCTAAGTGTATGTATGTATATAATTTTCTAATGTTTTTGTTTTATTCCTTCCTTCCTTTCTTCATTCCATTCTTTTTTTCCCTTCCTTCTTCCTTCCTTCCTTCCTTCCTTTCTTCGTTTCTTCCTTCCTTCCTTCCTTCATATCTACCTTCCTTCCTTTCATCCATCTCCTATCTTTTTTTTTCTGGATATGATTTTCTCTTTATATATACCAACCTCTATCACTTGCTATTCATCTTTCTCTAACTATCTTCATCTAACTGAATCTCTTTCCTCTAACTATCTTCATCTAAGTGTATCTATGTATGTATATCATTTTCTATTGTTTTTTGTTTTTCTCCTACTTCCTTCCTTCCTTCCTTCCTTCTTTCCTTCCTTCCTTCCTTCCTTCCTTCCTTCCTTCCTTCCTTCCTTCCTTCCTTCCTTTCTTTCTTTCTTTCTTTCTTTCTTTCTTTCTTTCTTTCTTTCTTTCTTTCTTTCATCTATCTCCTTTCTTTTTATCTCTAGATATGACTTTCTCTATATTCATCTATCCGTTTGTATGTTTATCCCTCTTTTTCTAATGTCATTGTTTTTCTCCTTCTTTTTCCCCTTTTTTTCTTCCTTTTTTCCTTCCTCCCTCCCTTTCTTTCTTTCTTTCTTTCTTTCTTCCTTCCTTTCTTCTTTTCTTTCTTCCTTCTTTCCTTCCAATCTTCCTTCCTTCCTTTCATCCATCTCCAATCATTTTATTTCTGGATATGATTTTCTCTTTATATATACCAACCTCTCTCACTTTCTATTCATCTTTCTCTAACTATCTTCATCTATCTATGTATGTATATCATTATCTAATGTTTTTGTTTTTCCCCTTCCTTCCTTCCTTCCTTCCTTCCTTCCTTCCTTCCTTCCTTCCTTCCTTTCTTTCCTTATTTCTGTCTGTCTTTATTTCTTTTTCTTTTTCTTTTTCTTTTACTTTTTCTATATCTTGCTATCTTTTTCTCTCTTTCTATATCTGTATCTATATATATTCTCTATATTCATCTATCTGTTTCTATGTGTATCCGTATTTTTCTAGTTTTTGTTTTTTCTCCTTCCTTCCTTCCTTCCTTCCTTTCCTTCCTTCCTTCCTTCCTTCCTTTCATCTATCTCCTATCTTTTTTATCCCCTAGATATTATTTTCTCTGTATGTATACCAACCTCTATCACTTTCTATTCATCTTTCTCTATCTTCATCTAAGTCTATTTATGTATGTATATCATTTTCTAATTTTTTTCTATCACTCTCTCTCTCTCTCACTATCTCTCTATTTCTCTATCTCTCTACCTACCTATCTATCTATCACACTTCTTCTGTCAACCTTGCTACTTTCTATTTCTCTCTGTTTCTTTGTATGTCTTTCTACAAATATCTTTCTGTATATATCTTTTTATACACACATCTTCTCTTTCTATCACTAGCTTTCTTTTTGTCTCTTTCTGTATCTATCCATATTGTTTGCTACATACCTTTATCTATGTGTGTCTTTCATTTTCTGTTTTTTCTTTTTCTTTCTTTTTTCTTCCTTCCTTCCTAACTTCGTTCCTTACTTCCTTTGATCTTTTCTTATCTCTAGATATGATTTTTTCTTTATATATACCAACCACTATCACATTCTATTCATCTCTCTATAAACTATCTTCATCTAAGTGTATCTATGTATTTATATATCATTTTCTATTTTTTTGTTATTCTCCTTCCTCATTTTCTTTCCTTCCTTCCTTCTTTCCTTCCTTCCTTTCTTCTATCTTTATATCTCTAGATATGATTTTCTCTATACATATACCAACCTCTACAACTTTCTATTTATCTTTCTCTAACTATCTGGATCGAAGTGTTTCTATGTATTTATATCGTTTTCTAATGTTTATGTTTCGCTCTCTCACTATCTTTCTATTTATCTCTCTACCTACCTATCTATCTATCATACTTGTTCTGTACACCTTGTTACTTTCTATTTTTATTTGTCTATGTTTTTCTACCAATATCTTTCTGTATTTATCTTTTATACGCATATCTTCTCTTTCTATCACTAGCTTTTGTTTTCTCTTTCTATATCTATCACTTTTTTTTCTACATAACTTTATCTTCACCGATGTGTATATATGTCTATCTCTCATTTTCTAATGTTCTCTCTCTCTCCTCTCTCTCTCTCTCTCTCTCTCTCATCTAACTATCTATAGCTATCATCTATCTATCATCTATCATCTGTCATCTATCTATCATACTTGTTCTGGCCAACTTTTTTTCTATTTGAAGCATTTGTGTTCTGTTTCTAGCTCTAGCACACTTGATCTCTATGTAGCCTCTTCTATCTGTTTTCTCTGTATCTGTCTGTTTACCTGCCTCTTTGTTACTTTCTGTCTGTCTGTATTGTTCTATCTTTTCTCACAACTATTAATCTGAATCGCTCTCTTTATATGAATATCTGCCCTTTCCTCTCTCTTTCTACCTCTACACATACAAGGTCTTCCCTAATGTTCTTGTTTCTATCTCCTTTCTATCAGTATCTATCTTGTTCTGTCCAACTCTGTATCTATTTGAAGCATTTGCATCCTCTTTCAGTGTCTAGCACAGTCTTCTCTTTCTATTTCTCTCTATCTCTTACTATTTGTTACTTGCTGTCTGTCTGTATTGTTCTATGTCTTTCCACCACGATCTATCTGAGTCTATCTCTTTCTCTGCCCTTTCCTATCTCTTTCTATCTCTAGCTATCATTTTCTATCTTTCTATATCTATCTCTATTGTTTTAAGTAGATTTCTATAACAATCTTCATCTACACGTATCTATGTGTCTCTATCTATTGCAAATGATATTGTTTGTCTCTCCTTTTAATCCTCAATCTATCTTCTTGGGTCTGAGTCTATTTGAAGTCTTCACATTCTGTTTCTAGCTCTAGGACAGTTGATAGAAACAGATAGAGATAGAAAGAAACAAATAGGCAATAAAAGACAGAGATAAACAGATAGAAAAGGCTACTTAGATATAAACTGTGCTAGACCTAAAAACAGAATGCAAATGCTACAAATAGATATGGAGTCAGACAGAACTAGGTAGACAGATAGAAACAAGGAGAGAAAAACAAAATCATTAGCAATATATACACATAGATGAAGATAGAGAAAGGTATATAGAAACCACTAGAGGTATCAATACAATACAATACAATCATGAGAGAAACTGAAAGCTAGTGATACAAAGAGAAAAGAAAGGCAAGATATACATAGATAGAGATACATTCAGATAGATAGTCATAGAAAGACATAACACGAAATAGAAGAGATAGAAACTAACAAATAAACAGTGAGATATACAGAGAAACAGCTAGAAAGGGCTACACAGAGATCTACTGCACTAGATACCAAGAAAGAGAATGAGAATGCAACAAATAGATATACAGTTAGACAGAACATGAGGAGGAGGAGGAGGAGGAGGAGGAGGAGGAGGAGGAGAGAGAGAGAGAGAGAGAGAGAGAGACAATATAAAAAGGAGCAATAGATAGATACACATAGATGAAGAAAGAGAAAATTATACAGAAAACGATAGAGATAATATAGAAAGAAAATGATAGGTCGTGGTAGAAAGAGAGAGCAAAGCAGATATAAAGAGAGCGATTCAGATAGGTAATTGTAGAAAGACAGAAAGAAAGAGGGAGTTAGCCGTGTTAGTCTGTAGTAGCAAAATCAAAAAGAGTCCAGTAGCACCTTTAAGACTAACCCATTTTATTGTAGCATAAGCTTTCGAGAATCAAGTTCTCTTCGTCAGATGCTGACGGATCATGCATCTGATGAGAGAACTTGAATCTCGAAAGCTTATGCTACAATAAAATAGGTTAGTCTTAAAGGTGCTACTGGAATCTTTTTGATTTATCTTCATCTAAGTGTATCTATGTATGTATATCATTTTCTAATGTTTTTTGTTTTTTCTCGTTCCTTCCTCCCTGTCTTTCCTTATTTCTGTCTTTCTTTATTTCTTTGTTCTTTTATATTTCTTTTACTTTTTCTCCTACTTCCTTCCTTCCTTCCTTCCTTCCTTCCTTTCCTTCTTTCTTCTTTCCTTCTTTCCTTCTTCCTTCCTTCCTTCCTTCCTTCCTTCCTTCCTTCCTTTCTTTCTTTCTTTCTTTCTTTCTTTCTTTCTTTCTTTCTTTCTTTCATCTATCTCCTTTCTTTTTATCTCTAGATATGACTTTCTCTATATTCATCTATCCGTTTGTATGTTTATCCCTCTTTTTTCTAATGTCATTGTTTTTCTCCTTCTTTTCCCCCTTTTTTCTTCCGTTTTTCCTTCCTCCCTCCCTCCCCTCCCTTTCTTTCTTTCTTCCTTCCTTTCTTCTTTTCTTTCTTCCTTCTTTCCTTCCAATCTTCCTTCCTTCCTTTCATCCATCTCCAATCATTTTATTTCTGGATATGATTTTCTCTTTTATATATACCAACCTCTCTCACTTTTCTATTCATCTTTCTCTAACTATCTTCATCTAAGTGTATCTATGTATGTATATCATTTTCTAATGTTTTTGTTTTTCCCCTTCCTTCCTTCCTTTCTTTCCTTATTTCTGTCTGTCTTTATTTCTTTTTCTTTTATTTTTTCTTTTACTTTTTCTATATCTTGCTATCTTTTTCTCTCTTTCTATATCTGTATCTATATATATTCTCTATATTCATCTATCTGTTTCTATGTGTATCCGTATTTTTCTAGTTTTTGTTTTTCTCCTTCCTTCCTTCCTTTCTTTTCATCTATCTCCTATCTTTTTATCCCTAGATATTATTTTCTCTGTATATATACCAACCTCAACCACTTTCTATTAATCTTTCTCTATCTTCATCTAAGTCTATTTATGTATGTATATCATTTTCTAATTTTTTTCTATCACTCTCTCTCTCTCACTATCTCTCTATTTCTCTATCTCTCTACCTACCTATCTATCTATCACACTTCTTCTGTCAACCTTGCTACTTTCTATTTCTCTCTGTT